>NW_024582743.1:474412-485358 GCF_018398535.1 Haplochromis burtoni
TCTACGTCCATCCCATGGGGAATGGGAGCAGTAACAAAGGTGTTGCGTTTATATTTTTGTTGAGTGTATTTAAATGTTTCATATCTGTTGCTTTGTTTCTCTCTCTTTATCCCTTCATTTTTACTTTTTTTCCTACCAATTATAGAAATCTCTTGACTTGGTAGATCATTGTCTGGACTTGCTAGGTTTCTAGTGCTTGAAGCATGTCACATCTGCAGCACACAAAATTAGAACAGATATGTTTCCATGTTACGATATGACCAGCAGAGAGGTGCTCCTTTGTCACAGTCTGGCGGAGGCAGACTGAATGGAGTGACGAAGAGGATCCAAAATGCAGACACCAAGGCAAGCCGTACAAAACTCGAATTAACAAAAAGCGAGCCGTTTAATATGGCTGAAAGAGAAAAACAAAGTAATACATGAGGTAAACAAAGTCGAGAATAAACACTAACCTACACTGGCGAAACTAATAATAAACATGAAAAACCCAAAACATGAAACTTGGCATGGATACAAAGCTACCTAAAATATAACGCATGGAAACATGGCACAACAGATAACCTGATACTGAACAAAGGAGGACAGAGGACTTAACTACACAGAGATAATGATGGGATGGGGAACAGGTGGGAACACAGCTGGGAAAAATCAGACCTAACGAGACAAAGGGAAGCAAAACTAGACACACTGTACATAGGACGGGGACTAAAACACAGAGGGAATCTAATAAACAAATGAACTTAGCTAACCTAAAGAAGTTAAACATAAACATCAGCACCCAAATAAACTAAAACTTAAAACACTAGGTCAGAAGACCCAGGAATGTGACATCCATGACATCTTTTACATTATGTCCTGCTGACGAAGTATAAAGTAGTAGCAGCTGGTGTCTGTTTGAGGCTTAAATGGACGAAGGAGGACCATGACAGAATCAGCGAATCAGTGAAGAGAAAAAACCCCCCAATGGCCTGCTTTATCTGGAAGCTGATACACCAGTATCTTGATGCTGGATTGCTCTTCCTCTTCTCTCTTTCAGTGTCACTTTACTTCTTGTCTGTTACATTCGCGTCTCCCACCCTCAACACTTTTCTTCTGTCATCTTATTGTCTTAGCTGAACTCATAACCTCTTTTTTAATTTGTCTTCATGGATGCTCAAATCATCCAGGTAAGTAAATCCCAAAAGGTTGATTCTATTCATCTGGACGTAGCGTTTTCAGTGCGAGAAACCTTTCGTCATAATCCAAGTGACTTCTTCAGTCTCAGCTGACTGCAGGTTTCCCCAACCTTAGAGTACATTTGCACATCAGTGGAAACTAGCCCACTGACTGAATAATGGGCTGTGAGGTCAGTTCCGTGATCATTAATATGCAAATTCTCATGACCATTGATCAACAACCACTGATCAAAGCCCATTGATCAAAGTATTTTTCAATTCCCCCCTTTAATTTCTATTAAAAAATATTGTTGGCTTTTTGTTTACTTTAGATTTTTATATTTAGAGGATTTTGGGGGGGGGGGGGTTGCGGTAAGGTGCAGGGAAGTAAAAAGATATCAATGGAAAAGCATAATACAGTGCTGTGCAGTGAAATAAAGTGATGTTAAGGGCTCACTAATATAGCAAGCGGCAACCTCTGATGCTGAAAATTTGAGTGGCGAATACAGCAGTTCCTCTAACAGCCACTTGACGCTGGTTCCAAAAGGGAGTTGGTCTCCACAGACCCCCATGTTGAAATGTACAGCAGAAATAAACACATTGATTGGTTGCTATAAAAAAAACATCTTAGTTTCTATGGATTGTTTATCCCTTCTTAAAATCTTTTTTTTTTTTTAAAGAAGTTTGATGCTGGTGAAGCTTAAAGTTCAGTTTGGGGCTGCTGATAGATTCAAAGTGCCTTACCCTACAGGTAATATCACTTCATTAGTCTGTATAAAATATGTCATTTCTTCTTTACTAATGTCATGTGTCTGTTGGCACGTTGTAATCATTATTTTTTTGTCAGCAAAAATAAAAAAAACAAAAAACTGGCAGTGGGTAGTTTAGGTGTGGAACATGAATACACCATTTATAGTATACTTCTAATATTTAGTTTTTCTGTATCTTTTTAATAGGAAATTAACTATTTAAAATTATTAATTAAAGTATTTCAGTGGAATTGTACTTGGTCTTTTTTCCCCCAATCAGATGGATGACCTCCTTTTTAACGCTGCCTGGATCTCTCTGTCTCCCTCTCTGCTTTATGTCCTATCAGGCTTCAATAGCAGTATAAAGGTCACTGCTGAAATGCCAGCAGCCATGTCAGCCAGTCTTTCTCTCTGTGTGATGGCTTTGTGGAGCCTCATCTAATCTTTCTTTGTTTCGGTGGAAAATAATTGACATGGAGGAATCCCTAATCTTTGTTTCTTTACTTCTGTCTAGAGGAGGTGATCTTAAACCAGTCTTTACACTATGTCTGTAATCCTATAAGGCTGCGCTGAAATGTGGATAAAGAGATAGCATGATCTGCTATTAACTGCATGATTCAGTTAAAAAAAAATTCCTTATTTAGCTTAAACTGGGCCTTACATAAACACATTATCTGAACCTACCACGTTTAATGTGATCATGCACCACCTATCTATCGGAAAGAAAATATTAAATTAACAGAACAACAGGCCTGCTTTAACAACCTCAAAGTTATTCAGTGATTCGACTATTACACACATTACTGACTATATTTCAGTAATCTCCACTGGAGAGTGTTAAATTAACACTTTAAATTAAATTAACACTGGAAAATAACTCAAAATGTTAGAAATATTCCAGTGTTAGAAAATCAGCACTGCTCAGTGTTAGTCTTTGTTAATCTTCAAAACTGACTAGGTTACTTTTAAACATATAACACTGTCAAAAGTGTTAATTTAACACTCAACAGTGTTGTATTTAACACTCAGAGGTGTGGACCCATATAGACACTCTCCAGTGTTAATTTAACACTGGAGATTTTGCTGTGTATTGGGTGTTTGATCATTTTCTGTTTTCTCTGACTTTGACAGTATCGTACGTGCCTCGCTTTGAGTTTTGCTTCCTTTCTAGACCTGTTTTTCTTTTTTGTCATTGTCAAGTTGCCTTTGTGCATATCTGTGTTTTTATTTATTCACCAGCTTGATTGTGACTTCCTTGTTTCTTGGAACAGTGATTAAAACTTGCCTTTTGTTGGTCAACACATTGCTTCATCTTTTTTGTGACACAGTCACAGCTTTTTCTTTAGTGAACTGTAAATACCTTTTAAATCAGTTAAAAAAAACGCACAATCTTGATTTACAGAGCTTATATGAATGTGTTCTTACTGAAAAACAACACCTCAGTAGAATATTTTTTATCACCGCAGTGTAATATAAAGATTTGTATCAGTTCTGTTGATTGTTTTCTTGAACCATCAGATGTTGCGTTGCTATGGGAGGGTTTCCTGTGTTTCTTTCATCAAAGAAGTCTATCTTCTGCAAAAAAGAAGCAATAAAGGAAGCTCTGGAGCACCTTTCTTTGCTAATTATTACACTCTGCCTGCATTAAAAACCCACGTTTGTTCAACACAGCGGTTTGGATGACTTCTGCATCATGGAGGAATGGAAACATTTGTGCTGACTTAATCTCAATTCCGTCAACAGCAATGACAAGACCCTCTGACAGTAATATAAACAGCTAGCACCGACCAGCTCCTACTCTGGCTACCATGCAGATTATTCTGACTCACTTCACTCAGCTTGAAACCTTAAAAAAAAATAGTTCAGTTGCACCCCAGCTTTTTTGTTCTGAACATTCTTGAGACCATTTTCCTCTGAAAATGTGTTAAATTAAAATAACAATACCTACATTAAGATCAAATATTGTGCAGATACATACCAGTACAAGTGACCAAGCTCATACAGTCATCCTCAATAAAAAGGTTTCACAATCACACTCATACTTATTAATCTTTGTCTCTCTTCCACAGCAGGTCTTCTATCCTGTCTTCCTTCTCTCACATCAACTGGTAATATAGTTCTTGTATAGAACGTGTAATACAGTGGAGTATAGTACTTCTGTAGTCTTTGCACTATTTTTTTTTATCTGTGCGCACATTCTTTGTTCTTTATGTGCATATTAAATGTTTGCATTTGCACTATTTTTTTATGCCTTGCACATCTGGAGATGCCAAAGTAATTTAGTTGTTTTGGTTGATTTTTGATTGTCATACCTTCTTTTGGGTTCTGGAAAGCACTTTGTAGCTTAAGGATAACTATTATTATTATTATCAGTAGTAGTAGTAGTGTAACATCCTAACATATTACAGTTTGAATAGTACTCACTGTAGTGCTCTGAAACAGAATTTCAAAATATGCAAAATGTAAAATGTTTTGTGTAAAGGCTTCCTCAATCTCAGCTGACTGCAGGTTTCTCCAACCTTATAAACAGTATATTTGCACAATGCCTGAAACTAGCCCACTGAATTATTACATTTATTACATTTAAAAGCTGATGTGTACCATAAACCTACGCATACGGATCAGTATTTAAGGTTTGACTCTAATCATCCACTGGAGCATAAACTGAGTGTCATCAGGACGCTACAACACAGAGCGAACACCATCCCCACAGACAGAGAGACAGCGGCCAGGGAAGCAGAAGAACATCACATCAAGAAGGCCCTAAATGTGGTTATCCCAGCTGGACATTTGTCAAAGCTGTGAAGGTGCCTAAAGAAAGCTCCAACCGATCCAGGAGAGAAGGACAACCGCTGCCTAAGCGAAAACCTGTAGTGATCCCATATGTGTCAGGAGTATCAGAACAGCTGAGACACACTTTTTCTAAAACTGCAGCTGTGTGTTTTTATGCGTCTCTGTAGCTTTTAAACCCCAAAACACGCTGCGCCAAAAATTGGTCCACCCCAAGGATCGGGTCCCCGACACAAACAGAGTAACATAGTGCACGCTGTTAAGTGCCAGGAGGATTGCCAGGGTTTATATATCAAGGAAACCAAACAACCTCTGGCAAAGCGGATGACACAACACAGAAAAGCCACCTCGTCAGGCCAGGACTCTGCAGTCTATTCACACCTACAGGCCAGTGGACACTCTTTCAATGATGAGGATGTACACATCCTGGACAGGGAGGAACGCTGGTTTAAGCGCGGAGTCAAGGAGCCCATTTATGTGAAAAGGGAAAGACCATCTCTGAATCAAGGAGGGGGCCTAAGGGTACATTTGTCACCATCTTATAATGCTGTGATTGCAGCCATCCCTCAACTCTCTGTGAATGATACTCATGGTCTTTGATCAATGGTCATGACAACTTGCATATTTATGATCAAGGAACTGACCTCACAGCCCATTGTTCCTTCAGTGGGCTGGTTTCAGTTATTGTGGAAATGTACTGTTTATAAGATTGGGGAAACCTGCAGTCAGCTGAGACTGAAGAAGTCACTTGGATTATCACGAAACGTTTCTCCCACTGAAAACGTCCAGATGAAGAGAATCAGCCTTTTGGGATTCATGTCATAAGGTTTCTAAAGTAGCCACGCATCATGCGGTCCTGCATATGACCGTGTGTCAGAAAAGGAAATTAAAACTCCCAGTGATGCATTTAGAAACTTAGGACGCATTGAGTGGACAGCGAGTTCAAGTGACCCTTTGCACTGCAGCAGAGGAGAGAAGCAACACCCTCGTAGAAACTCATGAGGCACATATTCTGTTATTTAACAAATACTGAAAGTCTACGCAGCAGCAGACTAACACTCAGTCTAAACTGACGGCTGCTTTGTCACGAGCTGAAAACAGTGAAATGTTGTCACGTGTCTGCAGATCTGCGTCTATAGACAGAGCGACACATGACGCCTCAGTTGCCTCCTCTCTCCTGCTCGCTCTCTCTCCGCATCTCTGCCTCCATCAGGACACGGAGCTCCGCCTCGGATGCTGCTGGAACTGTTTATCTGATTACCAGATACACGAGCTGCGCTTCCTTAAAGCGACACCCTGGCCTTAATTAATTACACTGCCAGTGAGAGAGAAAGAGAAAGAAGGAGAAGAGGAGAGAGAGACGCCGAGGATGCAGTGCCCACCTCCTCCGCCGCCGCTTCATCTCCTGCCTCGAGGTTATGAACTGTAATCTGACCCTGCACGCCAGCAGGAAGACTCCCTCCTCTTCCTCCTCCTCAGTGCGTGACGCGGGTTTTTCTTCCGCTTTCTCTCTGCATCACGCTCAGCTGATGAAACTGGCAGCAAACGCGCGTCCCTACAGCCTGCACGGCATCTATGGAAGGCGTTTTTAGGTCCGCGTGTGAGCGTCCTCTCTGCTGTGCTGGCGGCCTTCCTGTGTTTCTGCACTCCTGTTTCGCCGCCGGTACTTTTCCGCTCGCACGCAGCAGATGAAACCCCGACTCCCTGCCTCTGCGCTTCCTCCCCGCGTGGGCTCTGAGACCTGCGTCAAGCGCGCCTCGTCCTCTCCGCGCCCCCGCCGTCGCCGTGCCGCTGATGCGGTGCGCCTGGGTGCTCGCTTTCTCCTCGTCCTGGCCGGTTCCTGATCCTCTGGGCCGGAGGGCTAGCCTCCTCCATCGGGGCAGGATGGTACGGTTTGTGAGCGCGCTGGGGCTCGTCATATTCAGCGTGGCGCTGCTCATCCTGTCTCTCATCAGCTATGTCTCCATCAAGAAGGACTTCCTGTTCAGCACCCCGAGATATGGACACAACGGCGGACCCAGGATGTACATGTTCCACGCGGGGTTTCGGTGAGTCCAGGCCAGGCTGTGGACCTGCAGGTTGTTTGGATCGCAGCAGCTGAGTGTTTGCTTTTTATTTTTGCATCAGTAGGAAACCGTTTTTTGGCGTTGGTCACACTCAGGCGAAGGCCTCTCTGCTGGGTGAGGCCTGCCTGCTTTTTCATTTTTACTCAAGCTCATTTCCATAATTTACACTCAAGAATGTCCAGAAGTATGTGGACACCACATTCCCGTAAATAGCCTACATTGTAAATGTAAACAATGTCCACGAATTTAAAGTTGAATTAATACACTTAAACATCTTTGAACCTTAACCTTCTCACTCATTTTTGTGTCCACACACTTGAGCTTTAAATGTTTCATTTCATTTTTTTCTGAGTAATGGATAACTGCAGTTTTCATGACTTCCTGTTTGGGTTCAGTAATTTAGTAAATCAGTACAGTGGGTCTTTGTCAGAGGGGAAGCATTTAAAACAGTGTAACCAAGGAGGAAGTGCTAAAATCTGCAGTTCCTCCTACTTAAGTAACTGCTGACTTTGGAGTCAGTCTGCTTAAGGAGAGACTCCAGTCTTTTCGGTTTTGCTAAAGTAATAACTCCAGTAAGGACATTGTTAAAGACACGAGAAACAAAACTCTTATAATGACTCAGCAGTCTCAGAGAGTGTCCATGTTGTTGTTCAAAACTGTAGCTGTGTGTATTAATGTAAGGAATTCAAATTCAAATTAAAGAAGATACTCTAACTCACCCGGGTGACCTTTACTTAGTTTTTGAAACATGTTGTACTTCTTAAGTCTAGCTTGTCTTGCACTGTTTTCTGGTTTAGACTTGAGATCCTGATTTACAGTGACGGAAAACCACAGTGTTAAAGCACACAGTTATACAACCCCAATTCCTCAAAAGTTGTGAATCTGTGTAAAGTGTAAATAAAAAAATAATAACATGATTTACAAATCTCATAAACACAAATCTAATCTAATGTTTAAACTGATCCAAGACTGGATAAGAAACATATTAGCTCATTTTGAATTTGATGGAAGGAACATGTCTCATGGTCATGCTTAACTCTGTAGCATCCCCACTACTTTTAACATTGGTCTGTAACTGTCTGGGAACTGACATATGGAAAACATCCATCCATCCATCCATCCATCCATCCATCCATCCATCCATCCATCCATCCATCCATCCATCCATCCATCCATCCATCAGGTGACAGTATTCCAGACATATTTTTCTCCAGCCACAGTTTCTCCTGTGGATCCTGGGGTGCTCCCCGGCCAGACGCAAAATATAATCTCTCCAGAAGGTTTTAGGACTACCCCGGGTTTTCACCCCAGTGCCCAGGAGGCATCCTATTGAGATGCCATACCCACCTTAGCCAGTACCTTCTGACATGGAGCAGCCGCTGTACTTAAGATTCTTCTGGAAGTCTGAACCTCTTACCTTTCCGTCACCTGAGAATAATATCCCAAGATACTTGAACTTCCTTGCAACTCCCTTGCTTGAGGCAACTTCTCAGTTTTGGGTTTTATAAACTGCTCTCACCTTTTCTGTTTTGTCTCTTATGTGATAAGATTAATGCCACTTATGTCTGACAGTCAGCACAGGAAACAGCTGACATATCTCCCTAAAGTTGAAAAAAACAAAAACAAAACCCACATGAGATCCATAACGAATATATTTATATAACTGAAAAGAGAACATCTATCTCTATGTGAAAAAACAGGAGCATGACTTCCTCTCTCTTCTGTTAAATTTCCAGGAAGTCAAGGCTACAGTTTCTAGCACCTGTTTAACAAAAATAGCAGCATGCTCTTCCTCCAAAATCGAAAATTATTTTCACTACAGATGTTGCTACAGATTAAATTTATAGCCTCCCGTTTCCCCGTCTTCATTCTAAGGTCAACTAAACTAAGAAAAGCCGAAACGGGGTCCACAGGCCCACACAGCGTGGTACATCCTGTTTACTGCTAATGCTACGCCTGTACTTGCAAGTGCAGGTGGGACTTCTGTATCACCCCCTGTTTAGGTGAAAACAGATGATGGTGGCAATTTGATCAAAACACTGCAGAGTTGGTTCAGCTTAACATTTTCTATCAAAGTGTCCGTTTGTTATTGATCAATTTGCAGTTAATACACCGTAGAATGACACTGACTGCTTCCTAACTCATCACTGGTGGAAGGCGTTTTTTCCCCCACTGAATAAGGAGACAGCTTTGTCCTAATAAACCGATCTAAATGTGGTACACGTCAGTGTGTTTTCCAGTCAGTGTGAGTGTGTGTCAGCCTGAAGAAAAACAGGGCATCTGTCACTTAATCCCACAGCTGTGAACTAGATCAGCACTTCTCACTCTCATTTAATTTTATAAGTTTTATTCTAATGAAGGAAGACATATGTTTTGCTCTTATGAAAAAAACCCATTTGCATTCATCAGCCGCTTTATTACACCCAACAAACTACATGTTAATGCAAATATCTAAATCAGCCAGCTACGTGTCAGCAATCCAGTGCATTTAGGCATGTAGACATAATCAAGATGACCTGCTGAAATCCAAACCAAGCATCAGAATGGTGAAGAAAGGTCATAAAGTGAATTTGAATGTGGCATGGTTTTTGTGTTGTCAGACAGGCTGGTCTGAGTATTTTAGAAAGTTCTGATCTGCTGGGATTTAAATGCACAACCATCTCTAGGGTCTGCAGAGAATGGTTTGAAAAAGAGAAAATATCCAGAGAGTGGCAGTTCTCTGGGTGAAAATACCTTGTTAATGCCAGCAGCAGAAGACAGGGTGTCACTCCTCTCAAATAATAAGAAGAATCTGAGGCTACAATTTGCACAGAATGTTAGACAGCTGGGATAGGCTCCAGCGTCCCCCGCGACCCTGAAAAGGATAAGCGGAAGCGAATGGATGGATGGATGGATGGATGGATGTTAGAAAAACATTGACTTGTCTGATTAGTCTGGATTCTGTTGTGGTGTCTGGATGAAACGGTCAGAATTGAGTGTAAACAACGTGAAAATATGGATCCGACCTGTCTCTGATCAATGGTTCAGACTGATGGTGGTGATAGTAGTGGTGGAATAGTGTTGTGGATATTTTCTTGCCACACTTAGAGCCCCTCAGTATGTACTGATCATTATGTAAACGCCACAGGCCACCTGAGTATTGTTGTTTATCATGACCATCCCTTTATAAGTACAATGTACCATCTTCTGATGGCTGCTTCCAGCAGGATAACGCAAAATGTCACAAAGCTCATTTGTGCCGCAAAGAATTAAAGCAGTTTGGAAGGTAAAGGGGTGTCCAAACTACAATATCAAGGTGTACCTAATAAGGAGTGTATATTCCCAGTGTTTACGCAGGACTTCTGGCTAATATATGAACCAAAGACATCAGCGGGTTCATCATAAGTGGTTTATTTAGTCATCAGTCATTTAGACACACTCAGATTACAAAGTTCTCTCAGATTTGACCTCATCTGTCTCCAAATTCCAGGTTTTATACTAATTCTACACCAGTAATGTGTTCATTGTATAAAAGTGGCAAAATTGATGCAAATCCTCATACAAGCCAGTATTACAGCTACTGTCAGGTTTGTCTTTAAAACATTATTCCTCATAAAGACTGATTATAAACATTAAGGATTAGCTTGAGTTACATTTACTGCAGGAACTTACAGTCTAAATACAATGTAAAGTGCATTTCCACAACATTAATTCCATCAGTACAACAACATGTCATCAGTCATGTCACACTCGCTGCTCTGTAGCTTCCAAATTATCTCTCCTCCTCAGTGTTAAGCTGATCTTCCTACAGATGTTTCACATTCAGTAAGGGGGGTGGGGAGTATTTTGTGAGCCGCTGGAAAGTTTTTAAAGTGAAACATCTGTGCAGAAAGTAAAACATCCTAATAAATAAGCTGTCTCCCTACGGTGGCCCCTAGAGACAAAACATGTACAAACTCCAAAACACTTACAAATTCCAAATAGCACACACAAACTCCAAAACACGTACAAAATCCAAAACACATGCAAAATCCAAAACATGTGCAAACTTCAAATCCAGGACGCTAGCGGCAGTGTTGAGCTCAATTTGCAAAATAAACGGCAAGTTTGTTGCAAACACATGGGCTCTCCCCCGCGCTTCCCAGGTTGCCTAGCAACCATGATACTAACAGCTGGAAACGTGTCAAAAATTCAAATTCAAATTCAGA
>NW_024582743.1:486880-506434 GCF_018398535.1 Haplochromis burtoni
ATAAAATCATCAGATTCTCTGTAAGATTAAAGTCAGCTATTGAACGGCGTATATTTTGAAGTAAAGGCTTTAAAACCAAGTTAGTACAGACATCGCTAATGTCACATAACTTTCCCGACATGTGGCCAACAGTAATGTTTTAATGTTCTTCATTATAAAAATATTTGCGCATAAATAAGTGACATAATATTCAGTACTTACTTCTGAAAGTTTACTCTTCCTCCGCTCCGCTTCCGCCGTTTTTTTCCTGGCAAAATTATCCACACCACCACCGCACCATGAAGTCTGGGATATGTTGGGCCATGAAGTCTACACCGACCCATCCTTAAAATTCAGGGGAATTAAGGACACATTTGAGGGCCGCATTTCGAGCAGCCTTTGAATTGGGACAGCCTTCGTCGTGTTGCTGTGACGTAATCGGCCTTAAAATGCGGCCTTTAAGGCTGCAGACCCCAAATCCGGTCATTGGTACTTCCTGGCTTGTGTAGTTACTAGGTAACAAAAGCTCAACACTGCCCCTAGCGTCCTGGAGCACTTCCGTTGTGTTTTGGAATTTGCATGTGTTTTGGGGTTTGCGCGTGTTTCGGGGGTTTGCACGTGTTTTGGAGTTTGTAAGTGTTTTGTATTTTGTATGTGTTTTGGAGCTTGCATGTGTTTTGGAGTTTGTAAGTATTTTGGAGTTTGTACGTGTTTCGGGGGTTTGCATGTGTTTTGGAGTTTGTACATGCTTTGTCTCTAGGGGCCACCGTAGGGTCTCCTGTATACAGTGCTTAACACATTCATTAAACCACCAACAAATGTAAAGTTTATACCACAGCTGCCCTAAATTGTCATTTCACACCAATACTGGAGAACTAGAGCCCATACAAGTAGCAAACAAAAACCTGGATGATATCGAGGACTACCACAACAGTGGCCTGGCCAGCAGTTGGTGTGGACCGGGGATGGCTGGTCAGCAGCTACTGATTGACAGACCTGATGGATAAAAATATAACTAAGAAAGAATGATAAAAAAGTCACCAAATATACAAGTGTGTGTGAAACAATGAACCACAGTCTAATGCACTTAAAAAGGTGTTGACATTTTTCTGTCCAGTCACGCAGCAGACAGTCATTTATCTTAGAATATGAACAGAAAACATCAGGAGCTGCTTTTCACAAAGACTGATGGCAGAAATCACCTGTGCTAAAAAAAAAAAAAAAAAGGAAGAAGAAGCAGGTTTTAGTAGGGACAGTGCAGCTGAGCTCCACAGAAATCTGTAAATCTTTGCTGTCCGACATGTTGGGTCATGTGCGATGTTCAAACAGCGCAGGTCTGATGAGGGCTCTGTAGGCCGGCCGGCCGTCCTTGGCTGATTTGATTTACAACACGAGTGCCGCATTCATTTTCCTCCCGCCTGTAATAATTTTCCCCCTCGCTTGCTGCCATCGCAGGCCAAGGTTACGCTCAGAGTGAGTTAGATGTGGAGCAGAGCAGCATTTTTAAAAGAAAGCAGTTTGTTAGTGGACAAGTTTCTTGTCATGTTGTTGCAGCGTGAGCCCTAATTTATCATCAGGAACTTGGTGATTGCTCTGATCACTGTGCAGCCATATTGGATGGAGAAGGTTTTAGTCCATGTCATGGACTTTCTGCCTGCCAATCAATATTACAATTCAAATGATATTAGTTATCTTTGCTGTTATATCTTAATCAGGAAGAAAATGTCACTAGTTTCTCATTGCTTTCTTTCTGAAGAGGAATGAAAGCAATGCCACAGCTTCTGAAAGTAAATCATGCTGATGAGCTGTTTTGTTAAGATATAAATAATCTCAAGGTTTCAAACTATCTCTCAAATCACCTGCTTCGTATACAGTAACAAACATAGCTAGATGCAGGGAGCTATAGTTATGGAGCTTTTCTTTTTTTGCATAGTCTCTACATGTGATGTAATCTCAACCAAGAGCTATCTCACTCAAAACCACATGTACCACCAGCCTCTTAGTTGTACTCGCTGAAACATCAGAGGGTTAAAAACATCTTTCAGACTCTTGTAACCGATCCATTTTGCCAATGCGGAAGTTTCTTAGAAAAAAAAAAGTACCGCTGTTCTTGATTGAAAATGCCTGTTTTCACTTTCCCATTACAGTGAAAATATTTTGTTTAAATCTGTACTTTGTTGTGTGTGATGATTGGAGGTCTTCTTATTTTTGATACTGCTGTCACAGTTATAAATGTGCTGTTGAGCCATTTAGATGATTTGCGGTGAGTATTTGAAATGCACTATAGCCTCTGCATGCCTGGTCTCCAGCTCCAAAGTGGTGGGTGTCATTTGAAATGTCAATGAAGAACGAGTGAGTTATTTATCTTTTCTTTTTGTTTCACGCCCCTCCTGCAGTGAGAGGCCACCTCGCAAACCCGACCTGAGGTGAATAAAGAGTGCTGATGCTAAAAACGGAAGGATGCAGTGCAAGCCTTTCTTTTTTTATATCCGGATTTATGTCAATCACATATGTATTAAATGGGTATATGTATGTCAGTCGACTGCTGTTAAAGCTTGACCTGCCAGCCTACTTACCATCTTTCAAGTCAAATCAAAATTAAGATCACGAATGCTCACTTGAGCCCTGTTAATGTTGTGGTGCTGAATTTGACATGGCATGAAGAAATGTACCATATATATCTATATCTATATCTATATCTATATATCTATATATATCTATATATATCTATATATATATATATATATATATATATACATAAATATATATATATATACATGGTACATTTTATATATTATATATATATGGGTACATTTTTATATATATATATATATATAAATTAGATGTATATTTGTATATTGTAACCTTACTCAGTTTAAGCAGAGGTTGCAAAATGATTCAGCATTTCATTGTAATCTGTGAGCATTATAATTTGAGCATACACAGCTAAATACATTCAAAAATAAGAAGTCTTACATACAAGCTTAGATCCTTTCCAACCTCCAGTTTGTAGAGCTTTAATGGTAAAAATTGTATTTCATGCTGATTCAGATTCAACTCCTAAACTGCAAAAAATGTCTGCAAAAATATCAGATGCTACAGCAACGCCTGAGTTGCACAGACATAATAGAGGCCGAGCCACCAGTTCACTAGGGGAAAATGTGCATTCTCTAATTGGTGGCAAGTGACTAGGTGGCGGCAAAGAACTTCGTTATGATTGCTTTAGTTGCTAGCAGATTGTTGCCTGTAGTTTGCATGAAAGATGCCAACTTTTATAACTTTTATAACCTTTGGGGTTATGTCAGAAAGGGTATCTGGTTTTAAAGTCTAACAAAAAAATATGCAGAGCTACCTGCTGTGGAAATCTTGTGTTGCACTGTCTAGCTTCACTGCTGCTCAGAGAGTAGTTGGCAAGTGTTTGCAGACAGGTTGGTGTCTTCCATTCAAACTACAGGCAACCATCTGCTAGTGAAGAAAGCAGTCATAAGCTGTGTCCCAAAACGTAGGCTGCATCCTTCGGAGGCCACATTTGAAGGCCAATTACGTGACAGCCAGGCGACGAAGGCTGTCACAATTCGTCGACTGCTTCAAATACGGCTCACAAATGCGTCCTTCATTTCCCCAAATTTGAAGGATGGGTTGGGTGCGTCCTTCGTGGCCCACCATATCCCAGAATAAATAGCACGGCTCAGCCAATTTCAGTTTCCAACAATGGCGGCCGCTACTAAGTTTTAATATTACTCTTATTACTCTTTCTGGGTCACAAAATAAACTTTTAACATATTTTCAGACGAGAAAGTAGCCATGTAAACTTCAAATATCTGCTTGGTTTATCAAGACATCGCATATTTGCAAAAGTGCTCCGACATTTTCGGAGACGTCTGTTACCCACCCGCTTGATAGCTAGCCGGGGGGTTCAATGGTCACTCGAGCCGGCAAGAGCAGCGGACTCCCAGCTTCATCATTTTCAGACCCTGCTGTCTTTCACTACTCAGGTTAAACATGATATATAAGTCACTCGGATAACTTAAAAATGTAATTTTTTTTGAAGGCTAGACCGTCCCATTTCACAGCCTTGCACTTCCGGCCTTCTCGGTCTTCGAAGGACCCGGCCCAGGCTGGGTCCTCCGAAGGATGCGGCCTACGTTTTGTGACACAGCTATAGACTTTCAAAAATCTCAAGCAAACTCCATGCCAACTGGTCAGGGAGTGCATATTTTTCCCTAGCAACCAGTCATTACTGGCTTGCCTGGTAGGACAGTCCAAGTTACCTCTGTTGCTTTCTGGACTGTCCTAATGCAGTCACCTGCACGAACCTGGTTCTTCATGGAGGATAAACATCAAGGACTTCAAACAGTATTTGATCAACTATTATTTGCCTATGTCATACTAGAGA
Source organism: Haplochromis burtoni (assembly GCF_018398535.1). NCBI lineage: Eukaryota > Metazoa > Chordata > Actinopteri > Cichliformes > Cichlidae > Haplochromis > Haplochromis burtoni. The sequence goes on from NW_024582743.1 coordinate 491,256, forward strand.
CCTAAAATCTTGACATTTTGAAGTTTAGTCTGTGGCAGGAAACTAGTCTTAATGACTCAGTTTTCCCAGACAGGGATTAAGCCTTGGAATAAAACTTTCCAGTGGAGACCTTCATTGAATTTTTGTTTTAGTCTAGGCTTAATTCACTATATACAAAATGTCGAGTTTTCATTGCAAAAACCCGGTGTATAGAAATTCTTTTAAAATACTTACCTGATGAATCTCTTTGTTGAGTCGAGGTTTTATTACAAATGTTCAGGACGATTATCATTACCGAGAAATTAAAGTTGAGCCTTCTTGCACTGCAAATAAAAATGTTCATCTTAACACGTTTGTTTTGTCATTGATGTGAATTAGTGTTTTAAAAGCATCCCAAACACAGACACAGTGAATGAAACTGTATTAGGCTGAACAGTCAATATTTCCTCAATGTCACTATGAATAACTTGTTAAGATGGACAGAGTTGATGCAACTGTTTGGCCTTATTGCTCATTTTTCCACAGAATCCCGAAGAGTCTATTCTTTGACTAAACCAGATTCGCATGCAGGAAAGAGACTGAAAGTCTGCATTTACATTGAGCTGAGTGTAAATGAATGAGCTGTTTTTCACTGCAGCTGATTTCCAAATGAACAGAATGATAGATATTTGCAAAATGGCTCTTTAAAGTCTTGCACATTTCTGTAAGTTTCTTTTGGAAGCATTTTAGCTTTGTGGAGAAAAAGACAAAATCTGATTTATGAATGGAGAGTTCCCATCTACAGTTCTTGTCTTATTTATATTTTCATGTAATAGTTTTAGCCATATTGTTTTTGTTACTTTTATTAAAACATCACTGTAAAGAAGTTGTGAAAAAACACCAGCTGACAATCAGACAGGTTTTTAAACAATTCAGCATTTTTGGTTCCAGGTATTTGCCCAACTAAATATCATTGAGTATTTGTGGCTGTAGCAAGAAAGGCTGGCATGCATGCTGCATGCACGAGGTGCGATCAAAAGATGCTTGGCCATATCAGTGCAGTCCCTACTCATTAACTGGACTACTGGCCAGATTTGCCTCCCTACAACTTCATCTTTCTTAAACTTTCTTAAAAATGCAAATAAAAGTGGAATGACTAAAGTTTTGACACAGTGGAAGAAATCAAGTGCTTATTGTAGAAGGAGTCATGCTGACCTTGATGGAAAGATTGTTCAAATTTGATTTTTATTGACTACCTTAGAACTTTCTGATCACACCTCACATACTTTGTGCAAGAAGACATAACGACATAACAGTGCAAGAAGCTGCTTCTCTGGATGGGCTCCAACTCCACCGCTTTGGACTGCTGCTAGTGACTGTAATCCATGTTCTGCTCTGCAGCTTTGGTGAGCTCAGTGTAGTGGCATCAGCTCCTTACCTTTTATGGATCACTGGGCAACACTCTGTAGTTGGTGGTATTGGACACTCTCTCTCCAGAACAGAACAACATTTACAGTCGCCAGCTGCAGTTCAAGGCACTTGTCGGTGTCTGAATGGTGCTGAGGACCCACCAGAGCACAAAGCTGACCAGCATGCAAGTGTTAAATGCTATATGAAAAAAAAAATCTCAAAACACTTGGGCACTCATACCAGTAAAATATGCATGTTTGAAAAAAAAAGATTTCTTTAATAATTAGCTTATTCTTAAAAAACACGCCTGTTGACTTCATGTAAAGATATGCACAGGATGAATATTTCTGACACACTAAAAGTGTATTTAGTATATTTATTCTCAGACTGTTGCTGTACTATTGTACAGTTTCTAGTTTTATTCAGAAGCCACTAAGCCACAGTTTTTACTACCAAATAAAAATGTGTTTATATCCTGGCTTGTTCAAAACCTGCCTGATTGCCTGACTTTTTGTTATTATGTCCATTTGATGATATTCAAAGCTGCTTAATGGTTTACCAAAAAGCTAAAATGCTTCATAAAATATTTCTAAGTGCAACTGCATGATTTACTTTTATTAAAAAGAGGACCAAGTTAATTGACATGTCTCTGCCTCCTCTGTGCAGCTCCCAGTTGGCGATGAAGTATTTGGATCCAGCTTTTACTTCTCTGACCAACGCTCTCAGCGAGGACCTGCAGAACTCATCTAAATGGAGGCACAACAGCACTGCTTTTAACCAGCAGAGGTAGAACACACACACACACACATGCACACACATGCACACGCACACACACACACACACACACACACACACACATGCACACACACACACACACACACACAAACTGTCTCCTGCATTGGTTTCTGATGGTCTTGAAAGCTTAACATGCTTTTAGCACTCCCAACAGCAAGTGTTAGTTGTGAAAAAGTTTGCCACATTTTTTGTGTTAGTGAAAGCTTTGGGTAGCTGTTCAGAAACACTTCACTGAATCCGAGCCCAGTATCACTTCTGTTTACTGATTGTGGACCATTTTGAAACTCTTCTGGATTAGTGCAAGATATTTTTTGCTAAATAAAAGCATGAACTTAAAATTCATCTAGTAGATTTTTCTTTGTGGATAGGGCTGCTACTGACCTATATTCTACAATACAAAAACATACAAGTCCAAGCTATGTGTAGTCATAGCGAGTCACATTAAAGTCCAGAAGTTTGATGCTAATCTAAAGAAGTTTCAAGTCGGAAGTTAGAGCATCACTTAAGTCAGTTAAGTGTTTAGTCACATTTTAAAATACATCCTCCTGCTCTAAAACTGAAGGCACTTTTCTCAACAGACTCCTAACTGTTTAGTAGAGTTCGCTATCAGCCAATGAAGATATACCTTAAACCTCTTAAGATTCTTTTTAATGGCCACCAGGGGGCAATACCTGTGGTTGCAAGAAAGATTTTTGATAAGAAGTCTCCGGGAAATTGGCCTTCTAACCTGACCTCAGTAAATAGTTTCTTGATGAGTTTATGGGCTTAGTCAAATAATAGTCTCAGATTTAGGTTACTCAAGGCAATCCTACAATCATATCTGCCTCTTGCTTCTCACATTTGGCTTCAAAAGACAAAGATGGTCATTATGAAAACACTCAGATAGAGCCATCAAAGCAGGACTTTGGAACTGTGGTTGACATCATGTAGCTACATCCATCTTTTATACTATCTATGGTTACCACCAATTATCAGACCCAAATCTATTTGTGTCAAAATAGAGTTCAATGTGCCCACACAAATACAAGATACAGGGTAAGAACTCTGGTGCCAGCAAAGTGGAGGGAGGAGAGCCTTTCTTCCTGAAGATCGACTACATATCAGCTTCCAGTCCTACTGCCATCACCTTGTCTTGTTTATTTATTTTTGTCCACCTGGAACAACTCCCAGCACACTTTCACTGCACATGCTTTTGTAGTGTTCTACCTGGCTGACTTTCTCTGTGTTGTCTGTTGTAGCTAAAAAAAATCTCAACAAGGCAATATATTTCCATCTTGCAGGAAGGAGATCTCTCAGTACATCGACATACCCCACAACTTCACGCTGACTCGAGACTCAGTCCGAATCGGTCAGCTGATGCATTATGACTACTCCAGCCACAAATACGTCTTCTCCATCAGTGACAACTTTCGCTCTCTCCTCCCGGAGGTCTCACCAATCCTCAACAAGCACTATAATGTATGTGCTGTGATTGGCAACAGTGGTATCCTCACTGGCTCACGCTGTGGTCCCCAGATTGAGAAATACGACTTTGTCTTCCGCTGCAATTTTGCGCCGACTGAGATCTTTAAAAAAGATGTTGGGCGTCGCACCAACATGACGACCTTTAACCCCAGTATCCTGGAGAAATACTATAACAACTTACTAACTGTGCAGGACAGAAATAACTTCTTCCTTAGCCTGAAGAAGCTAGATGGCGCCATTCTGTGGATCCCAGCGTTTTTCTTCCACACGTCGGCCACAGTGACGAGAACGTTGGTGGACTTTTTTGTGGAGCATAAAGGTCAGCTCAAGGTCCAGCTCGCCTGGCCTGGAAACATCATGAAATATGTCAACAAGTAAGAAAAAGCAGACTATTAAAGTACATTCAGGTGTTAAATCATTAATATCTAGTATGTCATCAGTCCACATCTCCACATGTGATCACTATGTCATTAGTAGCAGTAAAACATTTTATAACTCTACTCATTAAAAATAAAGATGCATACTTAATATAAATTTGGCTGATCTCCTCTTCAGTGTCTTCTCCCTGTGCACCTCTGGACCTCTTCCAGATGAGGAATTTGCACTTATATTTGTATGTCTGTGACGTACACTGTATTGTCTTCATTGTGTTATAAAAACAAAAACTCTACAACTTTAGTTTCACATTAATGAAGACTTCAAAAAGCCAAGCCGGAAGAGGAACAGAGCTGCATAAGGAGGCAACCCTGATGGCCAAGACTGGCCAAATTAGGACTGGCCATCATTTCTGTGTGGAGTATCCTGAAGGGAATAAATGGTTAAGAAGATAGGGGGATGGTTTTAAGTCAGGAGTCTGTGTGGACAGATTTGTTTTTGAATATAACCCCCCAGTGGCCGTTAGATGAACTGCAGTTTTGGCCTTTTATTTTCTGAGGTTGTAGCTGAGTTTTTACAAATTTTGTTCTAGGGTACATATTTGTGTTCACAGTAATAAGGAAACATGTTCTTCAGTCCAACAACGCAATTTATTGATGACTTTAATAGTTTTTGGACAACAGTAGGGTTGTTGGCTGATAGATTAATTTCTGGATTTTGGTCTTTACGGTAATTGATTTGTTTGACAAGGAAATCTCCATCATCAACGTGAACATTAGGTTTACTAGATAACTTTTTTCTAAATATGTCTTGTCATTGTCATTGGTAATTATTTACCTTTTACCTATGATGATACTCACATTTCATAAGGTTGTCAAAGTGACCTGTTGAAGTTCAAACTGAGCACCAGAATGTGGAAGAAAGGTGATTCAGGTGATGCTGAACGTGGCATGGCTGTTGGTACCAGACGGGCTCTGAGATTTTGGAAACTGCTGATTTGTGATTTTTTTTCCAAACAACCATCTCTAGGGTTTCACATTATCGATAATGTTAGTAGATCAATATAGACTAAAATCTAAAGGAATGGTTCCAGTATGTTTTTGAATCTATGCCATGAAGGATTAAGGCAGTTCTGAAGGTAAAATGGGGTCCAACCCACTACTTGAATTAGTCTCTGAGTTTATTGCATAGCTCATTAAGATTAACAGCTGATCAAATTCGGTGCTTTCTGCTTGTTAAAAATGGACATGCACACAACTGGATTTCATTTCCGCCCGGTTAGCTTGGTCGTCCCTGTCTCTTAGCATTTAAAGGCTGTAGCTATTTGTGCTTTCTCTCTGTCTGTGTTTTTAAATGTCCCTCATCCACCTCAATCCTGTTTAAACAAACTAGTAGAAACTGGCTGTCACGTGGCTGTTTTGTATTGAGCTGTATTCTATATGTCAAAAGAGGAGATTTAGGCTCCAAAGCCGGATTATAAGGAAACAGCTATTTAGTGAAAGGTATGGCACACAGCTGTAACAGTGTGTGTGGAGAGAGGGGGATTTAAGTTGGGTTCTTAGTGTTGTAGTGGCAGAATAGGGCTGCCCGTACAGTAGTCTAATCTTTACCAATCCCATTAAGTCTACCTGCTCTGGAAGAATTACCACTTTTAAGCAGCTCAGACGGCTTTCAGCGCTGTAAGGACTCTTGAAGCCGCTTTTGTTTAGGCCAGTTTGGAGAGTTTCCCCCTTTTGTGATTCTTCAGAGCAAAACTGCCACATTAAAGCTTCAGCAGATTATGTCCTATCAATAGAGTCCTATTTTCAGAATTTTTGGGAATGATCTCTAGAAAAAAGCAGACAAAAGTGGACAGGATGATATTCCTTTATCTCCGTTTACCAAAATTCAGGTTTTTGCCTAAACTGTTCAAAACAAGGGGGAAATAACTAGGAACAAAAGCAGGAAGTCGATGCTAAAAAGGATCAAAACACAGCAAAAACATTGCAAAAAAAGTACAAGGAACATGTCACAGATAAACTCAGTGGTTTGTTGCAAATCCTTGATTCTAATATTCTTTAATTCTAATAATCGCTTTGCATTTATTTGCCACTTAGTTATTAGGTCATAGCATTTTTCAAGTGTTTAATAGTAAAAGTGATATAATTCACTTTAAGAGTGAATAAATAAAGTTGTGAGTGCCTGAATTATTAATTTAATCTGTGACCAGTCTCTTGTCATTCATACTCCACAGCTACTGGAAAACCAAGCAGCTGTCGCCGAAGCGCCTGAGCACAGGCATTCTGATGTACACGCTGGCTTCTTCCATGTGTGACCAGATCCACCTGTACGGTTTCTGGCCCTTTGGCTGGGACCCGAACACAGGCAAAGAGCTCCCCTACCACTACTACGACAAGAAGGGCACCAAATTCACCACCAAGTGGCAGGAGTCCCACCAGCTGCCAGCCGAGTTTAAACTCCTCTACAAGATGCACACAGAAGGACTGCTGAAGCTCTCCCTCTCCCACTGTGCTTAGGGATAAAACTGTGGCAGGTACTGTGCTCCTTCAGGCTCCGATCCAGCACTTCCACTGGCCGGAATTACAGAAAGGGTGAGACAAGCAAAGTTGGGACTCCTGCCGTTTAGTCAAAGGCAACAGCTTGACTGTAAGGCTGAGTTGGTGCAGTGGAGATCAGCCTGAGATACCAGAGCAAAGGCTCGTAATCGTGCGCTCAAGATGAACTGTGACAGCTCAATAAACAAGCAGTGTGTTAATTTTCTACTGCTCATAAATCTACAGCTGAACAGCACTGCGTTTAGTTTCATTTTACCACAGAAAGGTGGACTGTCATGCAAAAGCTGGTCTTCAGACGAGTGTCACAGTGCTGAATCATTTAATAGCTTTTTAATTGCAGTCGTGGTCTTTCACAGAACTAATGCAGACACATGCAACATAAAACAGCTCCATCCAGAAATGACAGCATGTAGGCCAATCAGATTCAAGCACATAGATCCAGGCATGGCAAAAAACATGATTTTGTGGCTGTTTTCAAAAATTGCAAAGTGCTGTCTTACGTTCGTTATATATTATAATAAACAGCCGTGTGGCACTGGGGTTTGGTAAACCCTCAAACTCAGAGCTCTGACATTTTGGGGTTTTTATTTCTTTGGTTTCTTTGCTGTTTTTGGTCTGAAAACAACAATGCTGGGATCATCCGCATGTCAGGGACCACACTGACAAAGTCTGGAGGTTGGATGTATGCAGGGTCCTGACAATATCCTAGATTTTATTTTTGCACATTAGAGTCATATTAAGAAAAGAAGATGAAGCTTGATGAAGATGATGATGAGATCAGAATACACAGTATTTTGCCTTTGACCAAGATACATTATCAGATTACATATCTTTCTGTTTTCAAAACTTCTACAGTGCCACATACAAAGGAGAACAAAAGGAGGGACCAGGTTTGGCTTTCTTTGCTCCACCTGACAGCTCCAACATCATTATCAGTCTTTCCTTTTGCCATGTCTGCTGTTGTGCTATATATATATATATATATAAGAACGCTCAGTCTCTATATTTAGCACAGTGAAAGGATATAGTAGATCCTACAGTAGTGCAATCGGTGCCTGGAGAAGTCTCTTTTTTGTTTATTTAAGCAGCAGGTATGATATAGTATAAACGCCCTGTGCTACAAGCACTAAAGTATGAAAAAATTAATTGCATTTGCACTTCACTCTCCAAAAACGAAGTAGTATTTCGTTAGCTTCATAGCATAAGTGCCTAAGTCATTTTTTGGTCAAATTGAGATTTTTGCCTAACTTTACTCCCCTACCACTGCTGCATCATCCTGTCCGTCTGAAACACAAAACACAAAAAAATGACTTAGGCACTTATGCTATGAAGCTAACGATTTTACATATATTCACTTAACTCTATCTGAGTTTGTGTCCATCTGATGAATGTAAATCAATTTTTCTTTCTCCTTTTAGTCTCATTAGCTCATTCCTTATTCCCGTTTCTACCCTGCTGTTTTTATTTGTTTGTTGCGTATGAGTGGTTTGATAACCTTTGATTTCTAAAGTGAACCTACTGCTAATGTTAGAGCTATAAACAGAGTAAACCGTGGAGTTAATGTCACTTTAAAAGATCTACTTTTAAAACAAATAACTATACGTTTCATAGGGATAGTAGGGCTGAGTGATTCTTTTGAATATCATTTAGGAAAAACAAGATAATTGGATTAAGTGTTGGAGATGGAGCCAAGACGATGAAAAGAGCTACTTTGGTCAATACAATTTCTGTAGAAGTAAATTATGACAAGGTTTAGGAAAGGCTAGAAGCTCTGAAAGGCAGGTTGGTACAAAGCAGAGTTTGCTTTGCAGTCAAAAGCAATTCAATTCTCTACAACTATTTAAAATATTTAAAATTATTTATTTATTTATTAAATTAAATAAATGCATGATTCTTGAATCAATAATCACATTAAATAATCACAATTACAAACAATCCCAAATCCCAGCTGATCTGTAAAGTTCAATCACAGACTGTATTTAAATGATGGAAATTGTGACGTCACAGTTGATTAGTGCAGCAAGGAAGCTAATTTACCATATTAACTTATTTAAAAAAAAAACACATAAACTCAGTATAACCTGCAACTACCAACTGAGCCAAGTCATCAGAAAAGTGTTCACTTCACATGGCAAGAAAGCCGAACTGCTGAAGTTGCCCCCGACTGGCTTTTAGAAATAATGTAGATTTAAGGTACTTCTGTATGGACCCAGAAGCTACATCCAGCTTTTTTAAATGCAGTTTAAGAGTCCAGCCCAGCTAGAAATAAATAAAAAGACATTAATTTAAGGTGACTAATAAAAAGTTAATTTAAGATGCATCAGCAAAGCTTCTTCTTCTGCTTTTACATGGAAAATAGTTCCTATTATATTTTATTCAAGTCCACTTTGATAGAAGTTGTGGCATTGTAGTGTAGTGTCTCCTGGATGACCACACGGGGCCTCGCCTTCTCCCTTTGATGATGAAATTTACATCACTTAAACCTTTTAGCTGCTTGTCTTTAGCATCGTGTTTTGGGCTGCGTACAATTCACCACTTTATGCCAGCAACAACGAGACTTTTTACAGACAATCAGATTGAGCCACGAAGACATTCAAGAGGGAATTAGCATTGTCAGCACCATCGACACAATGTTAAAATTCTTGTTTGCTGTTTTGTAAAATGGGCTGTGTGGTGTTTAGATTTACCGTGTTACTCAGTAAAACAGTGAACCTGCCACAAGTGAATGGAAAGAGTTTAAAAATATAGTATAAGAATAAGATGTGTTTATATTTGTGTTTATTTATTAGTTTTTTAAATCATGTCTAAATTTTATTTTGTGTAAAGGGACAACACTAGTAAATGTACAGGTTGTTCATTTTAGCAGGAAGACATGTGTTCCCTCTTCCATACTGTTTTTTTTTTTAAAGAATGACGATGATGCAAGTCCAGATATTTGACTGACCACTGGTGGGTCCATTGAGACGCTGTTATTTTGAACCTTTACTGTTAGAAAATACTAGTAAGACAATGGAGAGAGCCTGAAGTGGTTTTAACCTCAACTTATGATCAAGAATCGGTAGATTAAAGGTCGTGACTGGCACGAGACTCTGTTGCTTATCTGTTGATGTAATTGTGGAGAGTTGAGACTTTAACATTGAAATAAGATAAAGTTATTATAAAGGGGTTTTTTGTGCTTACACAACAAAGTCTTTGTTTGTCGGCTTGTTCATTGGTTTTATAAAGTATAACAAGCACAAAGATAAGACAATTAAAATATCAATTTTCTTACTGTCATTAATCCCTGCTTGTAGTTGTTACAGAAATGTGCACATTTTTCACAATATATCGCAGGAGGCACTTTTCATTTCATGGGAAAAATCCACCATCGATGTAAAAGTTTTGGCACTCTTGGCTTTCCATACATATTTGCATCCACATACTCAGGTTTTTGTGAACAGGTACAGTTGGACAAACTTCTTTTATCATTACTTCCTTGAGTGTTTTGTGGTATGTTAATCTTTTTCTCTTTTTTTGCTGTTGCTTCTGTGTATGTGTGTTTACAAATCCATCAAATACTTTTTCATTTGTAGTTAATTAGAGATGATTTAAGACACCACATGCTACATGAGAGAAATTCCATCATAAGCATGCTTTGTTTTTAGGCACATCAAATATGAATTATATATTTTTTTTACATGCTTTTTATCTCCAAGTTGTGTCTTTGTGGATTTTTAATTTTTAAAATTTTTTGAATTTTGCAAAAATGAGGGAAACTGGGACTAATTTTGTAATCTACAGCTCAATTTTTGCTGGATTTCACTTATTTTTCCTTTTAGTGTCCTAAAATTTTATTCCAGAAAGATTAAATATGATGTTTTAGGGAATTAAAGACATAGAGATTGTCGTTGTGAAGGTTATGCTATTTTCTGACTTGAGCTGAGTTTTACAAGATGTTCTCATGTTTTATTTTTGTCTTTTTTCTTCTTTCTTTTGTCATCTTTTATTTTTGTAGTGTAAAATAATAGTAAAATATCAGGTAACAGCTTTTACAGAATGTATTTTTGTCGCATTGTGAATGAAACCATTCACGTCCATGTCTTCAGAGACCAATGGAGGAAGATTCGTGCAGGAATAACATAAACTAGAACCACTTTTAGATATCATAAACAATATGCTGTAGATTTAATAATAAGTTTAAGTCATCCAGTACTTGAAAGAAACTATATCTACTCTGTATTTATTTCATTATTTAGTCATTAAATGAATTAAATGATCAGTTTGACAATGTGAGTGGTGTCTTCTTCTCCTTTGTTTGTTAAAAAGATGAAAACATCTTTTTCCTTCCTTAGTCAGCACAAACTGAAATAATTCTAAAGCTGGAAGCTGCTGACTGTGGTGGGAAAAACAATCTCGGTTCAGAAAATGCACAACGTTATCAGCAGTAAACACTGATTTGTCCACGTCGCACAGAGTAAAACCCGCTCAGTGACCTTTAATCTACACGAGGGAGGACACGGAGGTCCGTGTGCCATCACACGTCGACACGTCTAACGCTGATGTGACTGCACATCATTGCCTTCCAGTGAAATTTTTATAACTGTTATGCAAAACAGGGCAACAAATGGAGATGCAGTGGATAGCTTTGTTGCCTCCCAGCAGGAATATCCTGGGCCTGGGACTTTGGAAGTTCTTCATTCTGTCTGCTTCCCTCCACAGTTCGGAGATATCCATGCTAGGTTAATGGGTGATTCTAAATCTCTCTTTTAGCCCTGCACCAGACCGGCGACGTGTCCAGGGTCCATCGTTTGCCTTATGACAGCTTTGATAGGCTTCAGTCTCACTGCTACTTTGAATCAGATGAGAGGAAGAAAGTGAATGAGTGGATGGATACAAAACCCTGCACCAACTTACCTCTGCTTAAACAGCAAAACTGCAACTCATTCCAGCAGCCCGTGTCTCTGATCCAGAGTTATTACAATTTTATCATTTTGTTTTTGAAATTGTTTTTTTTTGTTGTCGCTGTGTATCTACACAGAGTTTATGTGTCACATGCTTTATGTTTAACATAGAAGCCAAATAGAAATATCTGATATAATGAATATTTGATTTAATGATAAAAAAGCGTATTCAGTCACTCATTGAGACATTGAGAAAGTCCACTTCACTCGGCCACTGTGAGTGCACTACCTGTCAAAGTGCAATCAAATCACTGATAAAAGCTTAATTAGACAATACTCTTTGTTTCTGGACTGTTTTCAAAGTGCACTGCGATGGTGACTGAACTGTGCACAAATCCTCGCCTTGTTCATGGGTACCTGAATAGTTTTGAAGCCTGCCAGTATCTCATACATCAGCCCAGGTCTGGAATAACTAAAAAGCCTCCTTTGACAGTCTGTCCCATGAAATGCATAAACAGTACAAGAAAACAAAAGATGCAAAAGCCTCATATTTAAGTGAATGTATGTATATATTTGAGGCTGTATGTTTACTTGTGACCCTGTGTGGATTACAGAAAAACCCAAATAAATTCCAAATTGTGCATCCAAATCTTGTTTTTTAAAATCATTGAAGATGTATGCTGTGCAATCATTTCACTCAGGCAAAAGACATGAGATTCATACTCAAAATGAGGTTAGGTGTACTTAAAGGATGGATCAAATTATAACATAGGGATTACCATAAAACATGACAAACATAAACATAAACACAATTACAATTACTGCGGGTTATAATGGCATGTTTATAAAAAATAGTAAAAAAACCCCAAAACAACAACAACCCTGTTAAAACTATGGAAAACTATGAAACTATTTAGGCCAAACCGTTTGGTACTAGGCTGTAAATACGCTTTTAGATGATGTAAATTTGGACATTTTAATCTGGAGGTGTGTGGAGATTCACTCACTTTTTGATCACTGGATTTTCGGCTCTGGGGTTTCCTCTCGAAGAAGCCTGAGAAAAGTAAGTGCAGGCCCCACAAAGAAACTCAACTTTCAGCACAACTGCTTAATCACTGAATTCAGTCTGGCATGGACCATAAAGATAATGTAAAAGTGACAATGATTCAACCTGTTCAGACCAAGTAAAGTCATGACATCAGTGATTTGCAGCACACTTCTGAGTCCAGAGTTTTCTAAACTGAAGCCTTGTTCTCTCTTCCTTCAGCATAAAATTTCCAACTGAATTCTTAAAAAATTGTTTCAGATCCAGATGTTTGGGACCCTCCTCTCTTTCAACCATCATCACATAATTCCTTTATTTGTGTGTAACATGTGAGTTACGAAGCCCAACCTGAAGTCAGGCGCACAGTTTCTTGTGAAGGCTAAACAGGCCTCTTTCATCTACTAAACAGAAGGGAAGTAGTTTAATTCCTGCAATCCCCATTTTGAAGTGTCTTTGAACAACATCCTAAACCCTAAATTGGCTTGATCATTGATTGGTGTGTTTAAAAGTGTTTAAAGACATTGAAAAATAAAGTGCTGTGTGAATGAATCAGTCTCCAAAAGCAAGAGTCCACAGTAGGAGCAGAGAACTGCAGTACAGCGTATCCCTCTGTCCCTAGAAAGTCCAAGTGAAATGTCTTCTTCCAACATATCCTGTACTTCACGAGTGTCCTCATTTATAAAGATATACATTTGATGAAAGTCACTTAAAATATCATCACATTTGCAGGATCCGATGTTTTCAAAGTGGTGTCATTTTATTTGTCTAAAATGCACACAGCACTAACAGTTCAAAGGCAAACACACAATGCAAACAGAAGTGATACGAGGCTGCGACGCCCTGCAGCCCGATACTCTGTGAACAGTAGAGGTCAAAGGTTGTCGAGGGTCTTCAGAACGACTGCAAAGCTGCTGAGAGGACGCTCAGAAAACAGCTGGATTTTAAAAGCTCTGCTTCAGGAAAGATTTCTGCACATTTACAGATATGCCACAAATACTTGTGAAGATGTTTAGGACACATTTTCATCTGAGATGAATCAGGATTCAGGAAACTAATAAAACTGTTGCACTAGAGCTTTTTCGAATATCTGCCATAGGCAAAGTTTAGGTATGATGAACAATAACAGGTCCAATAAGAAAATGTATTTCTGTATGAAACAAAAACAGTCCACTCACTCAAATAGACAAAAAAATAAATACATTTTGATTCCACAAAATAAGGCAGAAAATAGATGTTAAGTAATACTTAATTAACCACTACTTTAGCAGTTATTAATTGTTGTTATTATATTGTAACTAAATCAGAATTAGGTGGAAGTGAATGTATTTAATGTTGTGGTTGATCAATGTTTGGTCTTTATTTATAACACTAACCCACTTATTGTTTTCTTTATTTTTGTAATGTTTTAAAAAACATTAAGTTATTTTATTCATTTTGTTATGTCGGTATTCATTCATTAACTCAGTTAGCTATTTGCATATCTATTGATTTTTGGTTTATCTAATTTTGTATTTGTTTGTTGAGTATCTATTTATATAAACTCTCTGCAGGAATCAATAAAGGTTTTTCCCCTAAGACCTTTTTCTTTTTAAGTTGTCTTTGACTGTTGACGCATCTTCAGAAGCAGGTCAGTAAAGTTGGATCATCTAAAATATCTGTGCTCCCAGATGACTTTTAAAGCTCGAGAGTAGATGTGAAAAAAAGATAAGATTTCATACCAAATTAAACATTAATCACACAAACAGTTGTTTTTTTAAATTTTATTTAAAGCACCATTTGATTATTTTATGACTAAATTAATAATCCCTTTTTCACACTGATTAACGATCTACACAATGGTGTGTTAAATCCAGCTGTTGACTTCTGCAGAATTTCTTTTGTTAAGCTTTGCTCACACAGGGCAGGGAGGACTGAAAGTGTCAGAGGTCAGAGGTCAGCCACCACCGGCGCACGCCATCTGACCCGTCTCATTTACATACAAACTGACCTACTTTCAGATGGCGCTAGTTTTTGTCTTTAAAACTCCTAAAAGATTTGAAGGAAATAAAATTATTTTAGAATCAAAACTTTTTTTTTAATAAACTGAAATTTATTGGAATTTGCTTTATTTGAATGTCTGCATTTTCATGCAGTTTGGAAAAAGAATAAAAGAAAATTTGAAGGCATATTTAATAAACACTAGTTGCTGACGTTTGATGGCTTCAGAGGCCCAAATTTAAATTTTCATAATAAAACGAAGAAGCAACTGAGAAACATGAACTCATATTTTTACATACTGTAAAATAAAAAGTTGATCTCAGTTTCAGTAATTAAAGCACTTTGTGTATATTATAAGTTGGATTTTCATGCTGGTGTATTTTAATGTTCTATTACCACAGAGTAGGGCTGTTTTAATGTCCTCCCTCTATTCTTTTAATCTCTCACTGAGTCCGATTCAGGACGTCTTCATCAGGATAAATTTGGCACCAATCACCTTCCTTCCTAAAGAAGTAAAAGTGGCTAAAATGATTAACCAGGTCTGTCTCATTGAAGTAAAGTGAGATATATAGATCTTTTTATTTGCCCAACCAAAATAAACCCATAAAATTCAAAGTGACAGATAAAAAATTACATCATGTGTAGAAGAACGAAAGTCAATATCGCGCAGATGAGAAAAATAAGAATAAAAAGCCAAAGATATACATACATACATATATA
>NW_024582743.1:506454-534680 GCF_018398535.1 Haplochromis burtoni
ATATATATATATATATATATATATATGTATGCTCTTCTTATATATCTTGTAAATATATAAGAAGAGCAAAAAGAGAAAAATTAGCCTTGAAATCCTCAGAGGATTTTTTTTTCAGCTGTCGTCTCCAATTCAAACGTGTCGATTCGTGAAATATTAAACTCTGCTCTTCTTTCCCTTATTTCTCCTCTCTTTGATCAGTGTTGTGAATACTCAGAGACGCTCAACCGTCTTCTTGGCGAGTGGAAATCAATAAATCAAATGCTATGATTAAAAGAGCAACATGCCAGAGGACATTAAATAATCATGCAGGAAGGAGAGGAGGAGGAGGAGGAAGAGCCCTCCCCCTATTTCAGTCCTGTAGTTAATGGGCGAGTCTCTAACTAAACCTGATACTCTGCAGAAATCAGCTTCAGATGCTCAGATTTTGGAAAATGAGCCATTTTATTGACAAAAAAGATAAGAAGGGGGAAAATCTTTGTGAATTATTTAAAATTATTTTTGGCATTTAAAATGTGTGTGTGTGCCCTCTGTCTTTATAATGGTGTTACAGCTGGTTTATAAGGCAGGTTATTGCTTGGAAGTCCAATTTTTTACTTACTTTTGTAATGTTGCACTTCTTACTTAGTATGTATTTTGTGTAAAATTATGTGTTTATGTCTATTTATTTTGGTGTCCCGTGTGTCATGTAAATACACGTGACCCTCCCACAATGGCCAGTTCAGCATCGTCGATTCCTCCTGCATTTCCGGCTACCTTTTCACTGTAGTTTTTGCAGTAACCAGTGAGAGAATAACAATCATCACCTCAGTATAAAGTACGATGATTGTAGTGTAAATAGAAGGCCTAAAAAATGTCAGCAGATTTCTGGAGGGAGATTTCAGAAACTGGCGAAATGGATGGGAATGTATGAAAAACAACGACATCAAAAAACTAACCATTATAAAGAGCAGGTGGAAAAAATCCCAGGATTTTATGAATGGATGGATTTTAATTTTAATCTCGGCTGGCATTGCATTAGAAACATGGGGACACTTACATAGGATACATCATTGGCACAAGTCTATTTTAGTCTTAGGCTTAGTCTATATGCAAATTTGCTATAAGGTCAACAAGTACAAATAGATTTAGACAGACATCAGAATCAGAATCAGCTTTATTGACCAGGTATATGTCACATACAAGGAATTGGGCTATTTCTTTGCTCTCAGTTTAACAGAATAGACATCAGACAATACTGACACTAGCAACAATGGTGCTAGTGCATATAGCACAATGAAACTGTTATAAAATTGCAGTTTTCAGAAAAAAAATACTAAGGAATCAAGTTTTATCTAAGAATTTCTATTCATGATTGATGCTTATGAAGGAAACACAAAGACTTTAGACCCTCCTACTGTCCACACACAGAGGTCTGAAGGATTTTCCTGGAATGGTGATGCTGTTTTCCAGAGAACTGATTTGTCAGTAGGCAGTGACAGCGTCGGTCTCTGCTATGAAGCAGGTTAGGTTTGCAGCATAATTTAACGTAGCGATGTACCCAGTGAATCCCTTACCCTTTACCAGGATAAGCCCAATTCCTGCCTCATAGTGCAGACCTCTGAAACCAAAACTCAATAATATGAAAGAAGAATCAAACACAACATAAACCCAGAATCCAGGAACAATTAAGCTTTTAGTCCTAGGATCTAATCTGGTGTCCAGTTCTGATTTATTGTTTTTGATGTAACTGTAATGACACAGACACAAATAACGATAAAATAAAATAAAATAAAATGCTGGATAAAGATAAAAGGAAAAAGACGTAAAGGGAAGAAATTGAAAAATTAAGGTTCCAATTTTTTCAGAATATATTTCTTGGTTTTGACTTCTACAGTAAGTACAATATGGACAAATAGAACATATCAGTCCAGAATCAAAAATGACAACATTTCTGTGAAACGAGCCCTGCTGCAGGAACATTCAGACCCTGCATCGCAATGGCACAAGGCTCCAAATACCAAACTTTAAAAACTTGGTCTGGCTTTAAAATTAATACACATGTGGGGGTATTCAAAAACAGGGTCTTCTAAAACACTGCACATAAAAAAAAGGTCATATTTTCTGTTTTTAAACTAAAGATTTATTAAAGCTGGTAATCAAAACATCACAGTCTTTATCACAGAAATTTGTTTAAAACCTTTTAAACAAAAGCAAATCTCAAACAGAAAATACTTACTGTGCCTGTCAAAATCTTTTTTAATTTTATTATTTCAAATAATTGAACTAATAAAACAAATAATTTTTCCCCCATTAGGCCAACACAGTAACGTGTTGTTTGTCAAACTGTGCACTGTCAGCAAAACCAGAGAAAGCACAGATGAAACGCACTGCAAAACATTTTGTTTAACTTTAGGTTAAAATCAAGTTCATCTTCTCTTCAGAGTGAAAAAAAGAAACGTGTAAATTATAAAATGTAAACAACACTTTACTCAACAAAAACAACCTTGATTGCAAGACTGTTTATACATTGTGTACTGCATTATACTGCACACAGACACACACACACACACACACACACACACACACACACACACACACCAGGTCATGCAGTGTGAACCAAAGTGCAGAGATGAGAAGTAAAGCTGCCCTCAGATCACCGAGAGGAAACTGAGCTCACATGGAAGTTCATCACCAATATTGATCTGAATTAGCATGAGCTGTCGCTGCCTGTGGCCATGTTCCCTCTGATGTTTGCCTAAACACACACAAATATGTGTGTGTGTGTGTGTGTGTGTGTATAAAACCTAGTTAATGAGTAGAAATGATAAGTGCATTAATAATTATGAAAAATACTATATTTCTTCCTTTTCCATGTGCAGGTTAAAAAATGTAAAAATATCTACTTGCTCAATATTTAACTAAAGACAAGACGAGTTAATAATATTTCATTTTGTTTGATTTGTGCCCTCTTTGTTTCCTGTCTTATCTGAGCAGCAGCGCTATTAAAACTTTGTGATTCGTACATTTTCAAATGTATGTTATGAGTTGCAGATGATAGAATAACAGCATGGAAGTTAATTATTGTAAAATGTGTGAAGACTGAGGTTATGTTATCTTTACTGTGAGTGCACATTTTTGAAAACTAATTTTAAAATTTAAATAGAAATAAGCAGAAAATATAATTTACCAACTTATCAACTTACTTCCTGATTCTACTTTACCTCGTCCCCTTGTTTAAAAATACTGAGCACTATGATACTCACACAAGTAACATACATCATTTTTTTCAAGGCAGTCTATACGATATATAAATACTAGAAACATGGTAAACACTATAAAAAAACATAAATTCACTTAATTTAATTCAAAAGAGTTAAAGAACTTTACAGATTCAAATATTTCACCTTTAAAATGTTTCTCTCGAGTCTTCACATTTACGGGAAAAACGAATAAACACCCTCACCCTTGTGTTTACCCCTTGAAACAACAAAATTCTGTTGTCACGCTCAGTGGGGTTTTGTCTAAACTGTAAAGTTTAGATTTTTGGGTGTGTGGTGAATTTGATCCTTGGGTATATTGTTGAATCTTCTGTAAAGGAATTTTGGTCTTAGAGTGAAGTGTGGATTCTTTGGAGTTTTGCACTCTGTGTTCTCAGGGCTTTTGTTCTGTTCAGCTTTATCATGATTCTAAGTTCTCACTTTGTTTCTGCTCATTGTTTGAAGATTTGATTTTTATGCGTGCTGGGATTTTGAGCTTTCACTTCATGTCGTAGTGCAGGTTTAATTATTGGGTTTGTTGTGTGTGGAAACGCCTCGGTCTGTTCCTCGTTCTCCCTGTGAAGATTTGTATTTCTGTTTACCCCGTTTTGGACTTTGTAGTGGACTCATCACATGACCTGATAAAGATTCTTTATCTTTATCAGATGCTTTGTGTTGGTTGAATTCCTGCATTTGTGTGCTTTACTTTCCAAGCTGTAATGTTTTCTAATATTCATTTAAGAGTGTATAGTGTAAGAGTGCTATGCACGGGTTTAATGTATATGTCTGCTAATCATTTTACCTTTAAAACATGTCATCATATAGTGATACAAGATGAAGCTCCTTACCTTTATGCATTTTCTTTATATCCGCATGTTTAAATAAAGAGTGGTTAATGGCAGCTCTGATCTTTTTAGCGTGTTGCTGATGTTGCATGACAGCATGGTGCTGTAGCTGCAAAACAAAGGCAAACAGTCCATTAAAAAAAAAACAACAAACATTGACGACATGGAGAGGCAATCTTTTTTGTATTTTTACACTTTCTGTCCGTTACTGCACTGCTGCTGATGCATTCACACCCTCTTTAATTGTCCCTTGGGGAATATCTTGTTTACTATTAAATATAATATTTTATATTTCTTATACTTCATACTTTTATCTGAGTCACTGTTTTCCTTTAATGTTACACATCACGTGAGGCTGGCATAACTGCAGTTTTATTGTTCTTGTCTTTGCTTTTCATGGACAGTGGATGTTTTCATTATATTGTTGCTCCTTCACGCCTCTGCACACAATTTGATGATATTTCGGTGTCTTGTTTTGTGTTTTTCCCACTTTAATTTTTAAAGAACCTCCCGCCATTTGCCGGCAAGAGATAATTAGCTCGCTAACAGTGATACATTTATAGAAATACTTGTTTATATGCGTTGCCCTTCTCCATTAAAAAATAATGAATCCAGCATCTTTTATTTATGAAAGTTTGCTCATTTGCTTCTTTTTTTGTTTTCTAAAAACAAGGCTGACTTCATTATAACATGTTTTTTACCAGTTAAAACTGCGAGGCGCGTCGGTCCAACCCTGACCATCAGTGTCAAGTTTTTAAACGGCCGATTTGTTGCACTCGGCTGGAGTTTAGCAGCAGTTCAAGAATGCCCAACAGCTAATATAGAAATTCATAAAAGCATGAGATAAAAGGCTGTTAAGGGAGTGTTTATTTAGAGCTGGAAATGCAGCAATAATGGCGTGCGGTCACATTTGAATACAGCGGGCCGGCTCTGCACGCGGCCATTGTGTTCCCATCAAAGACTGATTTCATGGCCAACAGAGCCGCAACAAAAGAGGCAGCAGGTCCCGAAAGTTTGAAAAGGGATAAGGAGAATAAAGGAGGAAGAGAAAAGGGATGAGGAGAAGAGAAGGGGGAAGATGGGAGAAAAAAAGAAGGAAGATATTTGAAGTTTGCTCGAATTTTTATTCCCAGAACACACACAGAAAGCTCTTTTTTTTTTCTTTACAGCAGAAAGTTAAAGCCTCTAAAACATTTATCAGTGCTGTTATACAGGCAGCCATGGACGGAGTCTTCTCTCCATAAAGACGCGGACTTGTGCTGCAGATTTTGCATCTATAAATCACTTCATAATGTAGACATTTAACCATAATTAAACCATCTCTTCTCTTGTCTTTATAAATGATCTTAGCAGATTACTGCAAATATCATGTTAAAAACAGCAGTATTTTATAGATCTCATACAACCTTGCATGCCTACATTTCTATATATCTATAAAGAAATTAGGAAAAAAAGGATTTTTCAGAATGTATTATGTGTCCATAGATATGTTCATTATATTTATGTTAGCTTCATACATTCATATTTTCTCATTAAAATATTCTGTTTTATCATTACATGTTTGTCCATATATGATCTTTGTACATGTATAGATCTATATTATTATTATAATTATTATATATTATTGACATAACTCTAAATTAGCTGTTTGTTTCATTTTTTCAATACTAACTCAAAATATCTGCAAAAGCTGCACATCCTTCATCATGATTCCTTCTGAGTCTATTTTTATCTTGTTTAGCTTTTATATTTCATACTTATTTTTTTAATCTTTTTTTTTTAAATTTTTTGTACTAATGTAAGGTGACCTTGAGGGTTTTTAAAGGTGCCTATAAATAAAATGTATTATTATTATTATTATTATATTTGCAGCCATGCAAAATTACAGTTTTTCTGAATTGCTGAAACACTAAATCCCATTGTAAAAACTAAACTGTTAACTATGAAAACTCTTTCATCAAATCAATCCCACAGTTGCCAAAATCTTAAACACTATTCATCTGGTTAGGACACCATTTGCAAATCTGAATCTCCCATTTACCAAAACTCTAAGCACATTCTCAAACACAACACACATTTAGCAGTGTGGTGCACCTGTACCCAGAACGATGCACACAGGCTACAGAAGTGAAACACAACTAACACACTGTTTTCATGATTAACACACAAATTGAAAACACATATTGTAACCTCTTCTTCTGCTTTTTGCTAGATTGAATACAGCTTCATCCATGAAGATGTGTTCATGAGGCCTAACCATTGAGTCAAGCTCAAAGATTCCCTTTACACAACAAACTAATTTTAGTTCTGTAAATGAAATAGTATAATCTATACATGTGCTATGTATACTTATAACAAAATGGTATTTTGGTTAGAATTGAAAGACGGCCACATGCATAATGCAATTTGTCTGCATGAAATGCAGCAGAAGACAACATACATTTTGAATCTAGCAAAAAGGAGAAGAAAAGGTTGCAATGTCATAGGTCAACGTGCCATTATTGAACTGCCTGGTCAGCGTGGTGGAAATATAACTATCTGTGCTGCCATCAGCAGCTATGGGGTTCTCCACAGTCATGTTACTGTTGGGCCATACAACACCGAACTTCTAGTTAGATTCCTGGATGCTTTGCTTGAGTAGAGAGATCGCGAGTAGGCAGAGCATCCCATTTCATTTGGGACAATGCGAGCTTTCACCATGGTCCAAGAATACGCAATTTCACAATGAGCAGCATTTTATCAATGTGTTTCTTCCACCATACTCTCCCTTTTTGAACCCTATCGAGGAGTTTTTCTCAGCATGGTGATGGAAAGTGTACGACCGAAACCCTTACACAAAGGAAAATCTACTTCAAGCATTGAATGGAGCATGTGGTGAGATAGGACTGGAATCTTGCTAGGGCTGGATTCGATATGCTAAAGGATTCTTTCCTCGTTGCCTTGCAAGGGAGACCATAACATGTGATGAGGATGAAGTCCTGTGGCCTGACCCAGCACAGAGGCTTGATGCTGAGGCAGATTAAATAATCTGATTATGCTGTAAAAATATAGAATATGTATGCATATATATATCTTGTTTTTGCTGCTGTTCTTTTTTGTTAAAATGTGAGTACAAGTATAAATGAATGAATAAATACATATTATTTTCCGCTATCTCACAGTGTTTTGTATTTATTTCTGTAGTGTGTAATCGTTGCTAAGTTGTGTTTGCACATTGGCTGGTTTTGTGCGGTTTTTGACAGTAGTGCTTGATTTTGAGTTAAGTTAAAATAGTTTTGGGTCAAAGGTTTTGCGTGTGTAGCTTGAATTTTGGAGTTTGTGTTTAGTGTTTTGAGACAAAGAGATGAGATTTTAGGAAATGTGTTTTAGCAAATCAGAAAAACTAAAAATACAATTTTTTGTCTTTTTATGCACATTTAATTATGAATTGGACTTATGGCAGAAATTGTATTTTTATAATCATACAAATATGCAAATACTGTGTATGTTTGTCTATGCCTCTTCTATATTATGAATAGAAACCGCTATTTAAATGCAAATCACCTGACAAAATGTCATCAGCTACACAAATTGTTACATATTATATTGATTGTGTGTGCCTTTAATTTTAAATTGCATATGCTGTATATATTTCTACAAAATCTTACTTTTAAACATGTTACTACTGTTAAATGTTATACTGTGTACTGTGTAACACTTTTATGAACCAACAATTAATTCAAATCTCCTATAATCTGCTTTAATCTGTTTTATGCATATCAACCTTCACATTGTTTCAGTAAATCTCTAAACTTACATCAGAAATATCTGAGTCTTTACATTTTGCTTCAAGCTCTACAGTTCTTCCTGTGTATCTTTTCTAGACGTATTCTCTCTGTATATTTCCATTAATCCATTTATATACATGACAATCTGTAAACAGCTGAATCTTTGTGTCTTAAAAGTGCCACTTTATTGGTTTGTATACATTTAGGTTTACATTTAATAGCTTCTTATTTATCTGTATGCATGTATGCACTTATGTAAATCTTTGTATGAAATCATTGCTTGTTTTAAGAGAGCATACATGAGCAAAAATCCTTTATATGCCTGTAAATAGAGAAATGTTAATTTGAAAATTATGTTTTTAAAATAAACACACATCTATTTATATGCAGCACATATGTACAACAGCATGTCTCTATTACCTCTGCTTCCGCTCGTCATCAGGTCTTACATGCAACACCAAAGATGGCTGCCATGAAACACCAAAACACAAGCCTACCGACTCAGGACTCACCAGCAACCAACCACTGCAGCAGGAGGAGGAGGAGGAAGAGTTTACAGCCAGACAGATGGACCCCCGTTTAAAAACTGCTGGCTCATTTAGAGGGAGATAGGGAGAGAGGGAGAGGGAGGATGACACTAGTTATACTGAGAGAAGAGAGA
This sequence comes from Haplochromis burtoni, assembly GCF_018398535.1. Taxonomy (NCBI): domain Eukaryota; kingdom Metazoa; phylum Chordata; class Actinopteri; order Cichliformes; family Cichlidae; genus Haplochromis; species Haplochromis burtoni. The sequence goes on from NW_024582743.1 coordinate 514,964, forward strand.
GAGAGAGAGAGAGAGTCAGTGGGACAGATGCGAGGCAAAGCGGAGCAGTGTTTGTCACTAACACTATAGATTAGCATGTGGTCTCCAGCACAAAGCTGCAGATCAATACTACTGCTCTGTGCACAGCAGATGGCCCGGGACACAGAGAGAGAGGAAGCGAGAGAGAGGAGGAAGCAGGAGGAAGCATCCAGATCATCCTGCAGCTTTTTTTGCTTTTTTTTTTCAGCTTCATTCACATTTTACAACCAGCCGTAGCCACTAAAACTCACCAGGAAACACGGCAGAGGAACCTGCTGTGTTTTCCCAGCCTTTACACAAATTGCACCGTGAATTAGTCTTTTATCAAGAAGATGCCAACTGAGTCTGTCAAGCATGTGCAATGATGTGTTAAAGCCTCTATAAATCTGTAGTGTGTTTAATTTAATAACAGGATGAAGATCAGGTTTCTCTGATAAAACATCAGAGTGCTTTCTGATAAAAGTAATAAGAAAAAGAGTCTCGGGAACAGTGACGACCACCAGACCTAAAATTGACTGTTTTCCTTATAAAATAAATGTATGGATGTTCTGTTTTACATGCAAAGAGCATTCAGTAAGTTGCTGCTTTAGGTAGTAATTTCTCTGCCAGATAAGTTCATAATTAAACGTGTCATCACTGAGGGATTTGTGTGTGCTGATGTACAGGGACACCAAAGGCGCAACACTGACAGGTCAGTGATCTAAAGAGCTCCTCGAGTTTGCAGAAAGATGTCTTCTTAGTGTATAGAAGCAAAAATGTGCTCCAAATGTACAAAACATTTACATGCAGTAAAACGTCACAGAAAATGTATTATTGTGAAGGTAAAGTAATGTAGTTGTAATTCTATATAATGTAACATGCAACTGAATACAATCACATAACTGTTATTAAATAATGTAAGATTTAACGTTGTGGTGATGTAAAAAAAATGTAATAAATGCAAAACAAGTCAGCAGCACTGCAGTTTGTATATGAAAAAAAATTATAGTCAGTAAATTAATTGCTCAGTATTATTTATGTTAAATAATTTCATTGGAAATTACTTAATGTGCTCTCAGTCCATCATTCACTGGAATACAAAACAAGTATTAAAGAAATGACTGAAAATAAAACCGTGACTTTCCTTCTCTTGTTTTTCTTTTTAAACTTTTTTTTAAAACTTTTGCAATGCTTGTTTTTCCTGAGCCTTTGAAATAATGAACTCTATATTTCTGATGATAAAATGTTGTTCTTGGGTGAGGACCAGATTCACACAGAAATGATATGCCTTTACTTTTTTCTTACTTTATTGATAATGCTTTTTAATTCAGTTCAATTCAATTCAAGTAAATTTTATTTCTACAGCCCTAAATCACAACAGCCTCAAGGCACTTAAATTGTAAGGTAGACCCTACAATAATACATACAAAGAAAAACCCAACAATTAAATGATCCCCTGTGAGCAGGCACTTCGGTGACAGTGGGAAGGAAAAACTCCCTTTTAACAGGAAGAAACCTCCAGCAGAACCAGGCACAGTTGCAGCAGATGGCAGGGCCATCTGCTGCAACTGGTTGGGTCACTGGTGTATCTATGATTGTCCCTATTATAGTATTTGGTACATGTTTCTTTCTGTTTTTGTTATTTGTGGACTCAAATTGTAAGGAATAAAAAAATGTGTATCATTCGCCTGCACAAAATAGTTCTTTATGGTGTCGCATCATCAAACGGTGTACAACTATTATTTAAGAGTACAGTGCGCAGTTCTTTAAGGACATTACTGAGACTAATAATTAAACTTCATATCTGGGAATTGTTAAAATATCAGTCTCCAGTGGGTTGGTGTTCTAGTACAACAGAGGTGTTAAACTGTTTCTCAGAAAACAACTGACAGATTGACTGACAGCCAGAATTACACCACATGTATCTTTTAATTACTGATTTTATTAATTACTAAATATTTGTATTTATTTATTTTAGCTAATGTTTGCCAACAGTGTACCCCTCTGAGATGATTCACGTATGCGTCTCATGGGAGCTGGAGCTATTGGAGGAAAATACAGGTTTACTGGTTTTAAGACAAAATGTTGGTATTTGAGTGTCAGCCAGTCATTTATAAAAGTTCATGCATGTTTCGGAAATTTTGATATGAACTTTTTCAGAAGGGGCGGAGCTTAAAGTTTTGCTGGGAAGTGATTTGTTTTGTTTACGCCCCCACATTGACTCCAAATTCGGTCACTTCCCTCCCTCCCCCTCAACCCACCATCACCACCACCTCAGCCTACAGCTGCTCCTCTCTCCTCAATCTCCTTGACCGACCCCAAACTCCCTTATTACCTCACCTCTTTCTTCCTGCTCTTCATCTTCTTCTTCGCTTGCTCATCCTGCTCGGCACGCCACCTTTCTCTGTTGTTTTTCTTCCTCTCCGTGCAGTTAAAAATATCAAGTGGAGCATAAAACATAAACAGTTTGCTTCTCTTGCAGTGTTTCCTCAGCAAGGCAGCTGAAAGTTTCAAGAAGAGACAGACAGACAGACGGACAGGTTATCCCTCAGCAGACCTCCTGCAGAGTCTCTGACAACTGATCAAAAGGAGAAAATGGGTCAGGCTTCTGTTCTTCTGGCCTTAATTACACAACAGTCTTTAAACAAAGCAACATCTGCCCAACTACCCATCCTGCTCCTCCTCCTACTGCTCCTCTCGCCATTCTCTGTCTCATCCACCACCTTTTCTTCTGTGGTTCATCCTCCTTCTCATCAGTGAATTCTCAAAATCTGTATTTTACGGGCCCTCAGCTGAAAAAATATAAAACATACAGAATAATTGAGGGAGGCTTTTACCCAGTCGGAGAGCTGAACCTGCAAGAAATAAACTTTGGTTTTAGGAAAGAAAATATTGTATATATATATTTGTGGGGAATAAAACTTCCAATAATACTAAATAAATGTAATTTATATAATTACCATAGTCCACTAAAGAGAACCAAAAAAAACCCAAAAAAGAAGAAAATAAGTAATCATGTTTTAAAAAACTGTTTAGAGCAGCTTTAACTTTGACTTTGACTTTTATTGTAAGTGGAAGCAAATCCTGGTCATTTATCCAGATACACTGAGAATAGAAACAACTAGTAATATTGTTTTAGTGCTAAATGTTTACAAAGTCATATATATAGTCATCACAAACGCTCTGAGTATAATTGTTTACATTGAGAATATTGTTGAGTGATTATAATTCCCTACTAGAAATATCAAAAGTGTCAAAAGCCTGAAGAACTATTCTTGAAGACTACTTTAAAAAATTAGAAGAATGCTCACCTGAGAGAGTTCAGACTGTGTTGAAAAACAAAGGTTGTCTTGCCAAATGCAGACTTTCAAGCTTACTTTAACTGAACAAACGCTACTGTTGCTTTTCTCATTTTCCTGGCAAAATGTACAGAAACTAAGGCGTGGCTCAAGACTTTTGCACAGTACTGTAATTCCTTAGCAGGCTGATTAGAACAATGCTAATGTCTTTTTTGCCCTGTGAGAAAAACGAACGGTGTTAGCACAGATTAAATGTCCGATCGTATATGTGAGAAATAAAAAGGTGGATATTTTTGTTTAGCAGCCGGTGTTAAAAATCATTCTACCTGTTCAGCTCCATCCATGACACAAGAATGAGAACAGGCTGGATATTTCTCTCTCAAAGCCAAAGTAAAGCTAAAATAGTGATTAGCAATACTCCACCAAGCAGCTATTCTCCAACAATCAGCACTCTCACCATCCAAAACCTTACTTTAGAAAATGTTGCACTGATGAGATTCATGAAGATTCATGAAGCCACAGAAATAGCCATAAAAAGCAGATCTTTTACTGACTGGATCTAAAATAACTGCATGTTTTTTTAATGTTATCTAACAATAGCAGTGATCAGTTGGAGAGGGCACAGAGACAGAGAGGCAGACAGAGTTATTTAGCAGTCATTTGTCCTTGGGAGTGTAATGAATTGTAAAGTGAACTGGCTACGGGCTATAATGCTCTCTCAGTGCAGCTCCCACGCTCATCACTCCACCCGGAGTCTGTCGATACCGTCCCGACACACCACCACATCATTTACGCTGCAGCAGCCAGCGCTCAACACTGTGAGCTACACGGCTACAAACATCTATCCAACCAGCATCAAACTACAGTCCAGCTGCACTAACACCCACAATATTCATCTACCAGTTAAATGAGGTACATAGGTTCATTATTACCCAACTGAATTTTGGTGGAGAGGTGGAGTTTGAGGAAAAAGTCATAAAGATCTGGTTTGGTTTGAGATAATTTTCTTTAAAGTTAGAAAATAAAGTATTGACTTTGGTGGGGATGCCTTGTCTAAGACACTTCTGGTCTCATTTAATATTAAAGCATGTAATGTTATGTTGTAATACTTCCCCATTCTTTTTCTTTCTGTCAATTCTTTCTTCAAACCATTAGATTTCCTGTATTGAGGTAATTCAAGTGAGATTACTTGCAGATTGTTCCATATTGGTCAGCCATGCTGGACAACCACTGGTTTCTGGGGAAAGATGTGCATTGACTGACTGATTAGCAGCGGTTCCTGGAGGTTTCTGGTTCTCACTGGAAAGAACGTTGCCTGTGGTTTTTCATGGTTGTCAGCAAACAGTCCTTAATTATTAGCCACATGGTAATAAAACTTGAAAAAGTACAACGAACACTGGAACTGGAGAAGGTTTGCCATCAAAGTAAAAGTTGTGATGACATTGTGACACATCCAAAGTAAGTAAGTAAATGTCATGTGGTTAGCGGTCACATGTCTGCAGAACCTCAGCGCTGAGTTGAGTTAGCTGGCTAAACTGCCCTGTTCTGCTATAACTGTGTAAAGTACATGTTTTTAGGGTGATGGGTCAAATTACTTTCACAAATGCGTTTTAGATAGTTTGAAGTTAATGAAAATCTTCTATTAGTCAGTCAGTATGTCTTTTATATCCTGCATGGTGACTAGCTCTAGAATTGCTGAAGGTGCTGATACTGCATTTAGGAACTGATAACTTATGCTGTGTACATGTTGACATGATCTCTGTGTTGTGTCCTGGGTCAGCCTTGAGAGCTCCTCCAGGTTGGACATGCCCCAAACCCCTCAAGCTCTGGCTCCTTTTGCAGGAGTACCGGCTCCTCTCAGAGTCCATGGTCCAATGAAATGCCACTTTAGTATGGCGGAAAGGTTTGCGTGCCTGAATGATCCCAGGAGCTGTGTTGTCCTTCAGCACCAGTTTTCTCCTTGTGTGGTCTCCAAAGGTAAAATGGTCCAGGATGAGGGGAAAGGACTATGTGAGATTCAGAAGACCACTTTGAAGAGAACAACAGTAGTCCATGTTACCTTGCCCAGCCAGGGCTCTGGGTTACCAGGGGAACCTCCCTGGAGTTAAGCCTGAGGGAGGAGCTAATTGGTGAGGGCCTTTTGGCCAGGCCTTCGTCTGTGTGACTCATTGGTCTCTGTGGGCCAGCCCTCCTGTAGGCGTACCACCCTCAGGAGAGCCTGTAGGGATCTGCTGCAATTTGGATAAAGTAGCATTCAGAAATGGAGGCCTTCACAATCCGATTCTCGGTTGTAAAAAGTGGTAATTGGAACATGGAATATTTATATTCAGTGCATGAAATACCTAGATTTTGGACTCTTCAGAGGGGGTGCATCACCTTGGCAACGGAGGAAAAATTGGAAAAACTCATTTTAACCCAAACCATGACTTTCGTTCAAACTTAATCTATTATATTTATTGGCTAAAACTAACCTGGTAGTTTTTAATGATAATAAATATAATATACATGGTGAGTCTCAGTTATAGGTATCATTTTTTACATTTTGTTGCAGTCCGTTCAGATATCAGCATTAAAAAGTTGCAAAAAGACTGCTGAGATTAAACAGTGTTACAATCATGTGGTATTTTGCAAAAACATCACTTGTTTAATATCAGACAAGCATAAAGGCTCACTTCCTCTGTGCTTCACGTTTTTGTCATGTGTTATTGCCTGTCCCCACACTGACGGTGAACAGTCAGAGACAGCAGGTGATGCGATGAGAGCTGAGATGAGATCAAATTTTAATGATCCCTGTGGGCAAATTGCATCTTTTGTTGCAGGAGCTGAGGAGAAAACACAGCATCCTTGGTTTGTTACAAAGGACGCACAGATTAAAGTCTTTGTCTTTTGGGTTTCACTCGCAGGAAGGTGCCAAGACGAATGTCCGCAGGATGAAGAAGTGATTTAGGGAATCTGCACACTTAATGCTGAACACCTTCAGCCAAACTGGCCTTAAAGGCTCAGTTCACATTCATATCAGTGGAAATGTTTCTTAGCTGTTATGCTCACACTCAGAAATCCATATAATGATTTTACACCACATTTATGTTAGCACTTGTAATTTTGGCAAGCAAGCTTTCTTATTATTATTATTATTTGGCAAGCAAGCTTTCTTATTATTATTATTATTTGGCAAGCAAGCTTTCTTATTATTATTATTATTTGGCAAGCAAGCTTTCTGTATTATTTTCAACACCTCTTTATTTATTTATTTTTTTTAAAGAAACTCTTTCCTTTCCTTATTTCTAGTTTATTCAGTCATGTGTATTAAATTATTTATATGTCTAATGTAAAGCCCTATATGACATAAATAATTAAACAGATTTGTTTAGAAGGAACAATTAAATCTTGTAAAGCCTTATATTTCAAATTTTGGTTGGAATAGGTCTCACTATATTCTGGTTGTGTCGCCAGTAGATCAGGCTGTCAGTTAAGTTAACAATAAAAATTTAATTTGAATATGAAGAACTTTTTCATGGTGGTGTCTTTAAAACTGGACAAGATGTGCCACGGAAGGCCTTGTAACATGACAGAAAGCCCCAGAACAGACAGACTCCTTCCCAATGTCAATAATGACCTTTAAGCCTTGCACTGCACAAGTACAGCACAGTCTTTACAATTTCAGAATTAATTTATCACAGTTTGTGAGAGTAATATACAGACAGACAATACTGCAATACCATAAATTCAGGAGGAGACATGTCATACATGTTCTTGGTGACATCTTTAAAATATATTTAAAAAAATTAGATAAGAAAACAACATAAATATATTCTTTATGCCAGAAGCTGGGAAAAAGCAAATAACGGTACAGCAGCCAAAACATGAAAGAAAATCTATAATTTGAAAAAAAGCTTAAATGAAGCAGGATATGACAAAACCAAAAATCTGAAGAAGGTAAATAAATGACATGCAAAGCAAAAAAGTTTATTTATTATAATAAGAGCTCAATAAGTAGTTATGAGATTAAAGAAAATAAGACAGTTGGTAAAAAACTCTAATTTGGCTCCATAAAGTAAAATGGCTCAACAAATTTAATCAAATATCATGTAAACAGCTCAATATAGTAAAGTAAGGAGCTTAACGAGTAAAAATCAAAATAAAATATCTCAATAGGCCATGCAAAAAGATTAGTGTAATTCAATAACATTTAAACATTTAAAGTAAAATGCTATAAATTATCATTTAAAAAGAACTATAGCTAAATAGAGTAAAACAGCTCATTAAATACAATTAAATATTATATAAAGAACTGAATATATAATATTAAGAAGCCCACCATACAATTTTAAAACAATTGTATGATATACAGCAAAATGCCATGTAAAAGCTGAGTATCACAACGTAAGAAGATCAAAACGTGGAAATCAGACTAAAATACAGTAAAATGTGGTGTATAAAGTTCATTGAGTAAAATATCTCAATAACTTTAATAAAAGAAAATAAATAAATAGATAATTAAAATAAGCACAGAAAATGGCAGGGGACTGGTCTTTATTTTTTAATCAAAAATGTTAAACTAGTACATAAAAATATGTATGAAGTCTTCTTTAGACCGATATCATAACAGCGGTTATCCCGCCCACAGCTGCAATCATTAACGCTGATTGGCCTGTCTTTCAGTCAACCACGCCCCCACAGTCCTCTCCGTCCCTCTAATTGATCTCTTCCACCGTCAGTCACCCCGTATACGAGTTCGCCTCTCCCCCTCCGCCTCCTCACCCAGCAGGTTGGGTTGAGAGGTCGGCTAGGGGACCGTGGACAGCTCCCGTCCGAGGAGCAGAGCAACACAGGAGGAGGAGAGGGCTGGATATGGGGGAGCCACCGCACAGGCCCGTATGATCGAGATAAAACACTTTTTACAAAGAGAGCGAGCTGGAGAGGCCTTAAGGAGGACCGGGGGGGAAACACACCGAGGGAGTGGAGGAAACACGGGGACACGGCTACTGACCCATCCCGGCGCATCACGGGAGAAGCGGCGAGAGAAAGGAGGAGAAGAAGGAGAGATAATTCTGCTCGACCTGATGGACTGAGAGGACAGATGAATGAAGACTGCCTACACTAACGCCTATAGATGCCTGGCCAAGGACCTGGACGCTTACGCCATGAACACGGACATGACAATGGACGGCATCGGCAGCCTGCATGGCGGGGTGGCGGTGAGCTCCGTGGCCCCTGATGCGGAGCTGATGAGCGGCCACAGCCCGCACCACGGCCGCGGAGGCTCGTCGGGACCCGGAGCGGCGGCTGCGGCTGCGGCGGCGTCCACCCTGCGGATACACCAGGACCTGGCTGCCGCCGCCGCCGCGTCCTCCCGCTCGGCCATGGTGTCCGGCATGGCCACGATTCTTGACGGCAGCGGGGAGTACCGGCCGGAGCTGTCCCTGCCGCTGCACCACGCCATGAGCGTTCCCTGCGACACCTCCTCTCCCGGGATGGGGATGAGCGGCACCTACACCACGCTCACCCCGCTGCAGCCGCTGCCCCCCATCTCCACCGTGTCCGACAAGTTCCACCACCACCATCACCACCACCACCACCACCAGCGGCTCTCCGGGAACGTGAGCGGGAGCTTCACCCTGATGCGCGACGAGCGGGGACTGCCGGGGATGAACAACATTTACAGCCCCTACCACAAGGACCACATGTCCGGGATGGGTCAGAACCTCTCCCCGGTGCTGGGCAACGGCCTTGGCTCCATCCACAACACCCAACAGGGTCTCCACAATTACGGCACCACGACGCACGGGAGCCACGACAAGATGCTGAACTTCGACCACACAGCCTCTATGCTGGCCAGAGGGGACCACCACCACCAGCACCGAGGCCTCGGCGCTCCGGCTGGCGGGATGATGCCGCACCTGAACGGAATGCACCACCCGGGACACCCGGTGGTTTCCTCGGCGGGCCACCACCCCCACTCTCACCCCCACCTCCAGTCTCCATCCCACGGGCCCGTGTTGGCTTCCACCCGGGAAAGAACGCCCTCCTCCTCGGGGACGCAGGGGGGGAACAGCTCGGGACAGCTGGAAGAAATCAACACTAAGGAGGTTGCGCAGAGGATCACGGCGGAGCTCAAGAGGTACAGCATCCCCCAGGCCATCTTCGCCCAGAGGGTGCTGTGCCGCTCCCAGGGGACCCTGTCGGACCTGCTGAGGAACCCCAAACCCTGGAGTAAACTAAAGTCAGGCCGGGAGACCTTCAGGAGGATGTGGAAGTGGCTGCAGGAGCCCGAGTTTCAGAGAATGTCCGCGCTCAGACTGGCAGGTAAGAGAGGAAAACAACCTGAGCTGCTCTGCTGCTGCTGCTGCTTTGATTTGTTTTTGTGCCACAGCGAGAAGAAAAAGGAGAAATCCTCCACATTAAAACAAAAATATCCTCAAATGATTCCTCAGCATTTATCACTAGCTGACTTTTAATCTTCTTGCTGGCTTTATTTTGGTTGGTTTCTCTCTCTTTCTCACTCCTCGTGGCGCCTCACGCGCCACTCCAATTTAGGTGAATGGGATTTATTTAGACTCACCGGTGCTATGATTACCATTATTGATCAATAACACAAAAGGATCGATGGGAAATGACAAGGTCATGGGATTTCCCTCCAACAATCCTCCTCTTTCAGTTTCCAGTCCCTCCATGGCAGCGAGGAAAACGCTGCACTAACACAAAAAATCTACTAGTTATTCTGCTTTAAATAACACCCAGATTAATAATAAATATATTTAAAATTCCAAGAAAATAAAACAACAATAAAACCTGCTAAACATCGCACAGTATTTTTGGTATAATTTGTGGTTGTTAATGTGCATCCGCGGGTGTAAATATATATTCTCAGGGCTGAACATTCTTATAATGCTGGTGTTTTTACTGTCATTAGCTCCTTAAATGCTTATTGCATTGCGATTGCATTAGCATTTGGGTTGAGAAGTGTGATGGGGGCGTTCAGGAGGATCTGTTTTTGATTGTGTGGAGCTTGAAGCGATCAGAAAGCTGTGACATAAACACACGAAGGTCTGCAGAATCGGTGGGTCTGGTGCCCCCTCTAGTGAGGAACCTGTTCCCTGTCCCAGCCTCTATTGTCTGCAGGAGCAGCACTAAAACGGGCCAGTTCCCCCTTTTTAAAGGTCAGGTCATGGAAAGGCTTGCATTTAATTTCACACCAAGATGTGATAAACGTTTAATGTTTCTATTGGGATTTGGTCATCTATATATCACAACAGAGACATTTTCTTTGAATATGTAGTAATTTTAGAGTCTTAAATTATATCAAAGGTTCTTTATTTTCATGTTAAAATGTAAAGCGCAGCACAAGTGACAGCAGTATTTGTATTTACGTGGTTTAGAATAAGACTTTAAACTACCCACTGCACGTCCACATCTTAATGCCTGCATACTTCATAGCTTGCTGGGAGTAAATTATAGCTCCACATCATTTCAGCTTTTTTATTAAACTTTTTTTTAGTGTCTCCCACGATACGAATATGCCTTTATATTGTTTTTACATGCAAAAACAGAAAAAACAAAGAGAGGCCAGTTTATTTAAATCACATTAAAAATGATTTTTTTCATGTTAATCTGAAAAAAAAAATGTGTTTTTCATTAGGGCTGCATTTTTTTTTTTTGCTATAAACTGCATGATTTATGCACTGTGAGTGATTCAAAATTACTTTTTTTTGCACAGTCATTCACACATATGACTTTTGCTGTTTTTATATAAGTTAAACAAGATCCCATATTGTTAAAATTGTCTTTACTTTCATTATGTCCCATTAAAAGCATAAATGATGAGTGTTTATATTTATCTGGTTTACCATAAGACTTTAAATCGTTAAAATTATTCTCTTTTTGTTTGTTTTAAAAATATATGCCAGGGTTTCTTGTGGCTTCAAAACTCATTTTGAAGTTTTAAATATGCAGATACTGTAAGTACAAATGCTTCGCATATACATAAAGGCAAAAAGTGTGTGTTACCTCACCTGATAGAAATCTTTGTATTTTCCTCTTATTTCTGACCATTGTTAAACAAACATGAATTCAAACTTCAGTAAATTATGCCCTGTTAAAAACACAGATTAAAAATGTTTTTCTTTAATCATAAAACTGCTGATTTTCCTTTGGAAGGAAAGCCAAAACTCTGTGCCGAGATATTTTAGGTACAGGAAAGGTGCCTTCACATTTTTTTTATATATGCAAAATTATAACTATTCAAAAGCTGAGAAAACACAAAGACAATCCAAAATATTACAAATTATTACATTTACACTAAGCATACTTTATCGTCATGGTGTCCTGGCTTAAGCGAAACGGTATTTATAGTTACCTGATGTGTGAAGTTTGTAATTATTGCATATTTAAGCTATAACCTGCATATTTTCAGTGGTGCATTCACCCTTGTTGTGTTAAATCTATAAGCTTAATTTATATATGTAGTGTCAGTGCCTCACTCTGTGTAAATATGCTTTTACATTGTTTTTATTTATGCAAAATTCCAAAGAAAACACAAATAAACATGAGATTAAAAAGTAAGAAAGAAGAGGAAATATGAATGAAATGGATGTAAAAACTGTGTGGCAGCCCCAACAAAGATATTATTATTATTATTATTATTATTATTAGTAGTAGTAGTAGTAGTAGTAGTAGTAGTAGTAGTAGTAGTATTTTCACTGTACTGCTTAGGTAAACCATTAAACATCAACTTTTTATGTTTCAAGTTTAAATGATAAATAGTTTTCAAAATGCATCAATTTGTATTTTAATTCTTTTTTTTAATAAAACCCCCCCCCCCATATACCTTGTTTTTAAATTTGGGAGGCACGTGGCTTTCACTTTCAAATAAAAAGAGTGACATGTGGAGCAGCAAAGTGACAGATTTGTGAAACATTCAGTCGCAGGATTTCTGACGAATAGACTTTGTAGAGTTTGGGATACTTGGGAATATTATAATCTTTAAAAGCTTAAAAAAGATTCTCAGGAACAATGTCTGCCTGTATTTTGCTATCCGCTGAAATCCACTTCAGTTTTATTGGTTGACTCAAGTTAATTAATCCCAGCTGCCTTCATAGGAGAAATAATCAGCACCGAATTAGTCTAAATAAAGAAATCTGGTAAATGCTCTGTTTTAGGGGATCACTATCTTTTTCATTTTAATTATGCTCTTGATTTCAGTAGCTCTAAACAAACAAAAGTACATACAAGATACCAGAGAACAAATGCAGATTTACCTGGAAGTAGTATTAAATTAAAATCTTTGTATTAAAATGATCATGATAAGGAATTCTTACCTTTTGTATTTTATTTTTTATTCATCATTTCCGTAAATAATCACTGTAAATTGAAAATGTTCATTATAAAAGTAATAAAAACTATAACGTTTTGATAAGTTGCACATTTACATGCTTCATTATGAGTTTGTAAAATCTCCCACACAGACTAATGAACCCTCTAAAACCTGCATGATTATAAGCGCATACAGTGACACTAAGATGATAGCATACAGCATTCAAATAATCATTTTATACATTTCTTTAAGTCACAGATAAATATATTAAATCGTTTTCACCGGCTTAATGTCTTTATAGATTAGTACATTTTTAAATGTTATATCTAGCTGCTTTTATAGAGTCGGTGTAATATCCAACAATAAGTCTTCAGCATGGCTGTTTTATGGGTTTTCTTTTGTTTATATACATTTCCAGGACTTTCCATGAATATAGGATATTGATATTGGATTTTGTGGGTGAAATTAAGTAAATTGAAATTGATTCCTTTCACTCCTGGATATGTGCATTTGTCACATGTGTGCGTCTCTTCAGTTTTTCATTCATTAATTTTTTTTCCTTTTTAATAAACTCTATTTATCCAAAAATATAGATATGGTCTAATCTAATAAATATGTTTGTTATCATACAGCGCATATGTCTTTCAATTTATATCATTACAGCTTTCTTATAATACTCATATTATCATAATATTTTAATTAGGTTTAATTATTGTTGCTGTAATGAGATAAGAGATAAAAAAAAAAAACACTTTATGTCAAGAAAAAAATCTACCAAATAAGAACACAAATCAAAATAAATGAGGCAAAAATATACAAATGATGAATGATTGGGTCAAATTTGAAATTAAACATGTATTTATTCATCTATACAATGCAGTCATATAACAAAATATTATTAAAAGATTTATCCAAATAACAAAAACAATTGCACTTGAGAAATTCAAATGAGTACGCAGTTAATTAAAACAAACAGCTTGTTTATTAGTAATATGTCAATGTAAAGGTGTTCCTACATTTTCCTAAAACTATATATCTTCTGTTGTTTTTCCTACTAATAATAACATCGTAACAGCATTTTATGAACTTATGTCCTCTCTTATTTTATTGCTGTGATAACCCTTTTTATACCTTGTGAATGTCAGTGTTTTGCAGGGTTTTTATTAAGAGTTTAAGAAGATTTTATCTTATTCTTAAACCTTCAGATCTGCCGTGGTTTCATCTGACACATCCTATGATGTACTTTGTAATATGATGCAACCAGTTCAGTATCCTTCTGAGTTTTGCAGAGACAGAAAAGGTCTTGACTATAACAATGCGTGACATCAGCCCAACATGGAGCGCTGATTCTTTAACATTCGATTGGAAATCAGTATTTAAGCAGGCTGGATTTGTCTGTAGATTGCTGATGTGGATGAGATTATCTCTGCAGGATTTGACTGTAATTTCATTAGGGGTTCTTTGATTTTCGATGCTGGTATTTGACGATACAGGTTAATAGAAAATGACAGGAGAGAGTGGGTGAAGGTTGGAGCTGGAAGAGAGCAGGGGAGTGTTCATGTGATCTGTGCTCCCCTGTGTGTTGTAAAATGTCACAGGGCAGCCTCACAGTTATACTTCTGTCTGAGTGAGCTGCACTCATCTGCTTTCCCTAGGATTAAACTGCATATCTCACACTCTCGGTCTTTTTTAACTTCAAATCTTTGCAAAGCCTGCAGTTTATTATACCAATGCTAAAGATTCTTCTTATTTAATTCTAAACATTGAGAAATATAATATAATCCTTTTTTTATTTAGGTAGTTAACTAAGTGTACAATGTCTGATTTATAGAGTAAAAGGTAATTAAGTTTTCTGTTTATTAGTGTCTTTGTTGTCTAAAGCTACACTGGAATTCATGTAATTTAAATGGCTGTATAATGAGAAACCTATGATAACATACTGTCATTTATCTAAACAACTGTAGTATGTGTAAGATACTGCACAACCTTTTACGCAGTGTATTACCATAAAGAGTGTGGGAAAATATACAGATACTGCTGTTATTCTTCTCTACTGTAAATCAGTTTAAAGTAGGAAACTGTAGTACATTAGAACTGATGACATAATAGTACTGTAAAAGTAAAAGTGGAAAAGTGTTTTTTTCTCTCTCTTTTGCTAAGCCAGTAGTTTCCTCCTCTGGCAATAGGCTTACTATAAATATTATGTAATAGCTATGAAGCTGGTTCACAGAATAAAATGTACGAGACAACAACAAAGGCTATAAAATTCTTTTGGCCTCGGCCCACACTGGACTTTCACTCAGGAAACTGGGGTTTGTGGCTCATCCAGCGCCATCATTTTTTAAATTGCTGTTATCTATTGACCTTGTTTTGTTTCCAGCTCCTGTTTTGTTTCTTACATTTCTTGTGCACACGAAAGCAATGGTAGTTTTACACAAAGTCTAAACATCATGGTTTGACTTGGCTGCCACGTCTGCTCTTTGGGCTAAGCTAGGCTATAGAAAAGCGCTCTCCGTATAATGTAAATCAGCTTTGGAGATGTTACATGTTGATGCCTTGATTTTAAATATAAATTCTGTTTGATTCTTGATGTGTAATTGGCATCCTGTGGTTTCTCAGAGAATGGGTCAATATTTTGTTTCTTTATTTGAGTGTTGGCCAGGTGTTGCTCTTTTGCTCTTTCCATTGTTCTCTCTCGCCTCTACGGTGATTTTAAAATTACCGCAGAAACAGGGAGGTGCAATCCTTAGATCAGCAACGCTACAAGCAACCAATAGAGGTGGGGTCAAAGGTCAGAGCTGCAACACTCAGACAATAGATGGAGCAAATATTCCCTTGACCCTGAGATGAGCAGAGAGGAGAGGGAGGAGCAGCATGCACGGGGAAAAGAAAAGAATTGAGAGCTTGGAGACAGATTTATCTGGTAGCTAAATTCTCCATCATAATGGTCTTTACAGTCACAGCAATGAAGGACAATAATAATTATGTGGTTATTTTAAGCATATATTTCAATTTCTTTACTCTCCCTATCATCTCAGACTCTGTCTAGAAATGTCTTAGTAATGCCTTTGTCCGTAAATTCTGAATATGATCCATATTATATTTCTGGGGAAAAAATACGCAGGTCGGAAGAAACTGTAGGAAAACTACAGAAGGAAGTTGATACACTTTCATCTCATTCAGTCCACTTATTTGCTTATTTTTTGTATTTATTTCTCGACAACCAACCATCAGCTAAAGTTTGGAAACTAAAGTTTTCAGTAATAAATGAGGGTTGAATGCTTTTCAGTCTATAAACATATTTTTGTTCAGGGTCTTTTGCAGGAAATTATTGTGAGACTGTGGGCATGGAAAAACAAAGCATTATCATTTTTTTCTAATTTTAAAAAGCATGTCCCAACCACTAGTCTTGGCAGCTGGGGCTCTGTCCGCCAGGGTCTCCGTGTCTGGCCGCCACCCGGCACTCAGTTGTAGGAGGAGTTCGGAGAGGCCAGTTAGAGAGACTTTTGGACTGCCTCGACCAGATTCTGACAAACCATCAAGCAACTTCTCTACATCTTAAAATAGAGGAAGCAGAATCTGGGGATGAAGGGGATGAATCGTCCATCACCAGGGGTGAGGTCACTGAGGCAGTTAAACAACTCCTTGGTGGAAGGGCCATGGGAGTGGATGAGGTTCATCCTCAATGTTGTGTGGAGATAAGGTGGGGTACCTCTGGATTGGAAGACCGCGGTATTGGCATCTTTAAGAAGGGGAACCAGACGGTGTGCTCCAGGAGGATCACACTCTTCAGTCTCCTGGGGAAAGTGTATGCCAGGGTCTTGTAAAGGAGTCCATCCGTTAGTTGAACCTCGGATACAGGAGGAACAATGCGGTTTCTTGGGTGAATCTGAGTTTGCCCAGCCAGTCTACATGTGTTTTGTGGACTTCTGTCCCTCTGAGTGTTCGGTGGGAGGTGCTTTGGGAGGGAGTATAGGGTGTCTGGCCCATTGCCTCAAGCCATTTGATCCTTATACAACCGCTGCAAGAGCCTGGTCCGCATAGCCAGCAATAAGTCGGGCTCATTCCCGGGGGGGTTGGACTCCACCAGGGCTGCCTTTTTTCACCGATTCTGTTCATAATTTTTATGGACAGAATTTCTAGGCGTAGCCAAGTAGTGGATGGCTTCCACTTGGGCAGTCTCGCTTTTCAGAGATGATGTGGTTCTCTTGTCTTCATCAGGTGGTGGCCTCCAGCTTGCACTGGAGTGGTTTGTGAAGTGAGGGGGAATGAAAATCAGCACCTCCAAGTCTGAGGGCGAGGTCCTCAGTCGGAAAAGAGCGGATTACCCAGTCTGGGTCACGGACGAGTTAGTGCTCCAAGTGGAGGTGTTTAAGTATCCCTGGCCCTGGATAAGTGGAAGCAAATGGATGGATAGATGGATGGATATAGAAAGCAGAATTTCAGTAATGCTGTATATATATTTGATGTTAGACAAGTATTACATGCTGCATAGAAGTAGGTAGAGAAATTCAAATGATGACGGTTAATGTTCAGCACATACACTTAGGTCAGTTTGGAAAAGTCAGTGACAAGGAAGTCAATGATACAGACTTCACATATCCAGTGCCCACAAAGTTTTTCCTTGTGCTATGTCTATGGATACATTTGCACTGGAAAGCTCTAAGTACGTGTCCCTAATCGCTAATGTGATGAGGAAGAGAATAACCAGTAGCGTGAATCAGCCTACAATTCTGCAAATGTGAACCCAACTCAGTGATCATACGCTTGTCCTGCATTGCAAATTATTGGAGAAAGTTTTTTCAGAACCTAGTGTGAAGCAAATTTTTTGCCAAAATGTAAACATTTTAAGTCCAGCAAACATGAATAACTCTCTGTACGTATCACTCTTATTGTTACGAGTTTGTCTATAATTTTTAGCTTTGCGTTTTGTGTGATCTGTCTTTGTATTATTTACCTTACAGTAATAAGTGCCTTGAACTGTTTGTGATTTGCCACTATGTAAATAAAATTCAAATGAATTGAAAATTGAATTGATTGCACTATTAAAGCTTTCTTCACACACAACGAAAGGAACTGAGATACTGAGCTGTAAATGGGCTTCGGATGGGTTTCTGTGTACAGCAGGAGAGAGCTAAGGTCTGGTGTTGGCTGTGGTTCAGGATGTAGAGTGGCTCAATAACCAATAGAAATAGAAAAAAAAAGAGCCTAGTTTCTCTGGCCTGCATTTTGAAGTGTTCTTGTGTAAGATGCTGAAACCCCAAATTCCTCCCAGTGTCTGGGAGGATAAGTGCCAGAATACGTGACTGTGGCTCTGTGTAAAGAATTTTGAGTGGTCAAAAACATTAGACAAAATAATAAAGGCAGTGAGTTTGCTGTTTTGGACTAAGATTAAGTATTCTTGAGACACTTAAGTAGCTTGTATGAATCATTGTACGTCACAATTTCTCCTTACTTTTTCAAAATAATATTAACTAAAATTCTAACCATTGTTACACTGACATGACTGTCAGTGTAACAATGTAACTGGACGCCCCAGTTCCTGTACTTGTACATGTTCATATAAGAAAACAGTTCCTGCCTTTAAAGAGGCCTGTGTGGGTTGGATTAAGGCAAAGAGTCTGTGCATTTCCCTGTTCTCAGTCATGTAATAAACAAGTATTTATTTCACGCTGGTGTAAATTGAACCCACAACCCACAAAAAAATATTTAAAAATCACAGGTTTGGATTTTTGGGTGGTGACAAAATCGTTATATTCACGAAAAACCCTTAGCAGGTTTTGTTTCAATTGGTGGATGGAAAATCAACCACCAGGACCTTTTTATGGTTGGAATAATAAATAAATCTTAATAACCAAGTCATGTGTTCCTATTAACCTCTGTCTCCACTTGAAAAGTAATTGTCAGGACAGATGAATCAGTCACTTTTGTCTGGCAGAACAAAAAAAAGGCAATTTCCAACATTTTAGAGCCTTTGGATTTGCTCTTCATCAGATGTGCTAGTATCTTTGTGTCCACATACTATAAAGGCAAGTACATTTTGCAACGGCAGTTTAAAGAGAAGTCACATACAAATCCTAATTCTGAAATTTAAAGAAACAATATAAACTTGCACACTCACAATATATTAAAAGAAAACAAATGTGCTTGTTTAAATATTTTTCTTCGTTTCTTTCGACGCCTCCTCCTCATCCTCTCCCTCATTTTGAATCTGTTTCTTTCACCATTTTCTCGTCCCCTGGACCTCTTTCTCGCTCCATCCTCTTCTCTCTCTTTTGGGGGTGGAGGTATTATGTGATCGTCAGGGGAATTGAACACAAGAGCAGAGGCAGCAGCGGCCCGATGAATTATTGATGGGAATCTCAGCGTGACCCGCCTCGGTCTGCTCACTTCACTTCTTCTTCACCTCACAGCCGGGTTAACCAGGCAAAATGGAGGGAGGGAGGAAGAGGGAGAGAGGAAGAGAGGAGGAGGAGGAGTCCATTGTTTGGATGGAGGACAGAGTCCGCCCGTGACTGCGACTGAATTATGGATGACAGGAAAATGATGGGCAAATTGGTGTTGAATCAACGAACCGCTATTCACATGGTTTATTCAGAGTAATGTGCATGTAATGATACAACAATGATCCCTCTTTTCTCCTTTTACATACCACAAATTCAACATGTATTCATATTGCATCTCTTTTGCACTGTGAAGTTGTTTCCTATGGAGTTTTTCACATTAAAAGCATCTCAGAAAACAGGAAATTAGGTAGAAAGGGAAACTAATTTCTAGATAGCACAGTCTATTTATCAATAGGATACAGTCATTGTTGGCTTGGTTGTTTTAGCGGAAAATAAAATACAGAATATGATCACCAGGGATTACCTTAATGTTTCCAGAAGAGAATGAATCCACTCAGAGTCAAATTGTGCTGAAAATCTGAGTGACTGAACCTAAATATTTTCCATTTTATGCATCCTGCTGCGAGCAGACAGGGTGCATTATTAATGAGTCGGACTCTGCTTTATGACACAGATTACCAGCAGTTACTGTCTGTGTGTGTGTGTGTGTGTGTGTGTGTGTGTGTGTGTGTGTGTGTGTGTGTGTGTGTGTGTGTGTGTGT
>NW_024582743.1:534700-555191 GCF_018398535.1 Haplochromis burtoni
TGTGTGTGTGTGTGTGTGTGTGTGTGTGTGTGTGTGTGTGTGTGTGTGTGTGTGTGTGTGTGTGTGTGTGTGTGTGTGTGTGTGTGTGTGCGTTGTCTTACAATTTTAGACTGTGGGAATACAGCTTGTGTCCGTTTTTGGGGTTTTTGTTCTGACCTCCTGCATATTCACAGACTGCCATCGATCTGTAATAATGGATTTCAGGCTGCTAAGAGGAGACTTGTGATGTTTGTTTGTGTGTTGGTGTGAGAAGCTTTGACAGATGCTGTTATCTCTGTCTCGTGCTGTCGATAGCAGTTTTCGGTGGCTGGAAAGTGAGACGTGACAAAGTCTGTCTTCAGGTTTTGGGAAGTGAATGCAGACTTCTGTGTCTCCAGCAGGTCTGATGGGTCTTTCCGTAATAGATGGCTGTACCTTCTGGGTCTGAAAAGTGAAGTCCATGCAGATGTGTCTTAAACCTACATTTGTTTTAATGGCCAACTCTTCTGGTTTTAAAGAAGATTGTGGAAAAACCCTCAGCTCCTCTATGAGCTGAGCAAACACTGTCCTGATGAGGGTATGGGTTCAGTCACTGGTTTATAGATGTACTGAGTACAACTTGTTACTTATTGATTACTGTGTAACTGACAAGCTGCTAGCCTTCGAGCAATCCCTTGATTTCTTAGTCTTATCGCTCATCACGTTTGGTTTCAAAACATCAAGTTGGTGATGGCAAAAACCACGAGATTGAAGTTTCACAACATCACAGTGGCTACATCAAACTCTTATATATGGTCGATGATGATTCTGAACACTACAAGACTGAAAATATATACATTTTCAGGTTGTGAAGGTAGAAAGAAGGAGCTCTTTATCTCTACGACACAAAAAGCTGGTGATGACATTATGCTGATAATGCACACTATTTTCATGGTGGGCAGTGTAGATGCTGTGTTTTGGATGAAGCAGTCTAAATCAATGCTTAATAAAGCCTGTTACTGTAGGCTCTTTATGTTACAATGTAAAGCACTTTGAGGTGACTGTTGTTGTGATTTAAGGCTATAAAACTAAAACTAAATTGAATTAAATTGATTCATATCAGTTGATTCTCTTTATGCACAGAGTTGACAAATCTGCTGTTGCTCCACATCTGCAAGCCACTTTACAACCCACCTTCACTTGAGCTCCTCCTTTTTGTGTCTAAACCAACCTGGTCCCATGTCAGAGATATCCAAAAGGTGATCTTTGACTTTGGTGTCTTAATACACCAACTGCAGTGACATTCAATGCCGAGGCCAAACACTAACTGTGTTTGTAAGTATGACAAAGTCTGCGTATGTTGGTCACTCCTGATTTTCAATGTTTTTTTGGTTGTGCCTGTGCATTTTTGTAATAATTAGCTTGCTTTTGTGTCTAAAATTACGAAAACTCACAACTCGTTTGTATGTTTTGTAAAGTTCAGATAATCAAAAAATTATGACTCTAGAGGCTCTGGCTGCACTATATTCATTTAGCAGAGCACCGATCTCCTTTTACAGACTCTTTCCAACCTTCACCGTTCCCAATAAGAATATCAGAAGAGTGGTGTAGAGATTTTTCGTTAAGACTGTCCACACCAATTATGGTGCACTGGTGTTGCTGGGGCAGTAGAAGCATTGCTGGGGCTGCTTGAGTGGCTCGGGTTCAGGGGAGAAAATGGTCCTGTCGCCTCTTTATTAGGACGGTCAAATCAAATGTGACACCTGGACCATGAACTCACTGAGGCCGAGTGCTCAGAGAATGCACAGTGGACAGTCGGAGCTGCAGCAAGGACGAGAAAACAATCCTGAATCATGCTCAAAAGGCCAAATTAGCTTTCTTTTCATAAAGATTAGCCTAGCTATGAAAATTTTCTATTTATTGGTGATAATATCTTATATTTCAGTATAGTTAAAAACTACTCTACTCTGACATTAGGTGCAATGAAATGTATTATTGAGATACATTATGGAAAAAGTAGTATGCAATGTCTTTGGCCCTATAGTATTAATTTATAGCATGCCAGTCTTAATTTCTTACCATTCATTTGGAAATTTGCCTCTTTCAACCTTATGAATAAGACTTACTCCGTTAACAGGTCTGCTTTAAGCTCAAAAACCTCATAAAGAGCTCAGTAGTGTGTAATAGTATAGAGCTGCTGTAGTCTGGGAGACAATAACTCAGGAACTAGCATGAGCGAACTCTGGCTTCTGCCAGTGGATTACAATTACAGGATTTTATTTGATCCCCTCTGCAGGTTCTAAGCACCAACAGTTAAGTTAGCTTATCTATGCACTGTTCCAGTTACTTGGGTTTCCATATAAAAAAGCTTCACAACACTGTAAAATGAACAAAAAACAGTCAGACATTGCAGTTTAAAGCCATTTTTCCAGTTTAAATGATACCTGTCTACATAGGAAACAAGTCACCCCCTGCATGTTTCCTACAGCTATATTCAAAAGAAGCCAATTAGTTATCTTCCAATTCATGTGGTAACCTAGAACCTATTTCAAGAGAATAATAATAATAATAATAGTAAATCTATTAAATCTATCATGAAGTATGTTTTCATGGCCAAAGGTCCTCATCATGGATATTTCTGGAATAATGGAAAGGCTACAGTTAAAAGGAGGTCAATATTTTAGTGACTGGTATGTAAAAGCCTGCAATTTGGTCGTGATGTGTAAAGACAATGCAGTAGATTCTATTAATCCTTGAAGTTACAATTAAACAAAATGTTTATACACGTATAAATGGGAATGAACTGCTTCCAATAACAGACTAAAAATATGGGAAACATCTAATGATTGTGACACGTAGAACAGCATTTGTGATTCATTTCAACTATTTTTGTCCTTGTTGGCTGCTGTTGGATTTATTTTTTAACCACATTATATATCTCAAGGGGTTTTTCAGGAGATTGCAGAATGTGTTTGCTGACGTTATCCAATCAATAGTGAGGCCCCGCAGCAGTTTAGGTCAGAAGTAGACTGGAGGAGGTGCAGGATGTGAGGCCTTATTTGGTTTGTGCTATTTTAGTGGTTGTTAGGATTCATTTATTGATCCACACATGAAGCAGCACCTTTGAATAGACCGATCCCATTGATGACATTTTCTGTTACTTTACTGTAGTTATCTTTGTGGGGTTTGTATGTTTTCTTCCTAATTTTCTTTTTCTCTTTGTTTCCTCCATCCTGTTCACCCTTCCTCCCTCAGCTTCATTAGTATTGGTGTCACTGCCTGGCTGAAATAAGTCTGTCCAGAGGCGTAATGAGCAACGACAGGCAGGACAAACCTGTCAGGCTGCAGGCAGGGTTTACTGTGAAAACACAGTGTTTAAGGAAAAAAGGAACATAAACGCACAACAAAAACCTTTAGATGTCTATTTTATTATCACCTAACTCAGTCATTCCCTTACTCCAGACTGCATTTGGAAATCTGAAAATGTATCTTTAATAACAACTGTGCTCATCACATGAGCCTGAGTTGAAGTGTTTTCATTGCTTCACATTGATCTTCTGGTGATTTGCTCGTTCTCTATTAACAGTTTTACTTTCATACTCTGGTAGGCACTGAGTCCTTTTCTTTATTATTATTATGCAGTTTTAAATTTTACATGCTTTACTTTGCCAAGAAAAAACACAGCATCAAAATATGTATAGATAATTTATAGATTATTTGCTGAATAGAATTAATTATAATTATTATAATTTAACTTGAATTTCTTGGTAATGGTTTCTATGCTTAATGTTTATATCAAGATGAGAAGAAGTAGAAGAAGAATCCTGGTGCACAAGAACATCTGATGACAGGCTGATTAATTTAGCTTAGAGTAAAAACATTAATTTATTACAGGAAAAACTGTGTCGGTGTGTAAACATGGATTTTTTTAAACACCAAAATAGGCATGAGACACAGGACTATTAAGCTTAAATTCAGATTTTTAATATCTTTCAGTTTTTAAATAGTCACAGTTTGAAACATTTTCAACTCATTTTACTTCCACCCACTTACTGCTCAAGCACAATTTATACATCAGAATGCACCAAACTCATTTTAAAGTTTTCATTTTTCTTGTCAGTCTGTGATATTTCAGTTTGCTGCTTCAGCTGACAGCTATGCAAATGTGCTGATGTGTATCTATAACCGATCAATGCTCTGATGGTCAGATACTGAGATCGGACACAAACAAGGAAGCTGAGGCACATTCTTGTTTGTTGTCCTTCCTGCTCCAGCCTCTGCTCATGCTGTTGTTTTCTCCTCTGCTGTTTTCCTCTGAAATGTGTGTGTGTGTGTTGTTGTGTGTAAAGCAGCTGCAGTTCGGGCTTGGCTGTGTGCGTGGATGGATGACGTGGATCGATGGCTGTAATCCCGAGCAGATTAAAAGAGCATTAATACTGGCAACGATAACGTAAACGGTGTGGACCGAGATCTCCATTGATCTGCAGGAACCTGATCCAGACCGGTTCCTGGAAGAGATGGGGGAGGGGGTTGTAGGCCGAGAGAGCTGACAGCATACAATAGCGAGAGAGAGAGAGAGAGAGAGAGAGAGAGAGAGAGAGAGAGAGAGAGAGGCTGTATCTGAATGTCTCCTGCTGCAAAACAATAACAACAACCTGGACACTTTAATGTGCAATAGTAGACGCAGCAAACTACTTATGTGAAAGGCATACATGCAACTCAGCAAAGAGCCTTCTGGAGCCAATGGCTCACTACATAACGATCACAATAACAATCTGAATCACAGTACAGGAATTACTTTATTTGTGTGCTGGTTCGTGCTGGAGAATGTGGCTTAAATGGTTTTGCACTTGGTTTTGCTGAAACCAGTTTCTTTTTCTGGTGTTTGGAGACATTTACATTGACTGTTTTCTTTAGTCTTCTGTGAATATTTGATATGAGAACAGCATGTTTCACTTTCATTGCTTTAGTGACATTCACTGACTTTGGACCAAATATTGATATGAGTATATATTGTTTCGATTTCCCTTGCAATATGTTATTGATACACTGAAGCCAAATGTATCAATATCTCTGTACGTAAGGATGTAGCTGCTCTAAACCGATTCCCTCACCAGTTAGACTCACCAGTGACATTAGTTTTTGGTTTCAAGGTTGTGTTTTAGTAAATGCTTTCCCTGTTTAATGCTCCACATGGACTGTTTACCTTCATGCATCCAGAGCCTGTTTGAATGTCAGTACTCTTCTGCATGTTCATGTGCAGGAAATTTGCTATTGAAATTCCACATGGTGGCACTTATAACATGAATGAAGGGAAAGCAAATGAAATATGTGACAGGAAGAAACTCACAGGGGGAAATGTGACAATTAAAATAGTGAGCTAGTCAGTTTTACTGACATATTCTTGGTTTTTGCCTCTTTTTGGCCAGATTAGTCAATGAATATTCTAGAGATGGGCGCAGGGGTCCACCCCACTTGGAGGACTGTTTTAGGTCAAATTTTAGATCTTAATATTTTTATTACATAACAGTATGATTTATTAGGGAGAATGGAGTAGTTCCCCTTGTGGAAGGAGGAAAAGGAAGAGAGGACCAGACTTGCATTAAACAAGGTTATAATCAGCATCATAACATATGAAAAGCATTTTCCAGTCAATATCAGATACTTTAAGGCTGAAAATGCATTTTGATGTTTACTTGTATCATAGAATCACTGTGACATGATACGGGTGTTATTGTAGGCAACATATCATGTTGTAAAACACAATATGAAAGCTGTTGTCCATATTCCCACCTATGGGAGCATGCTAGGGATGTTTAGCAAAAAAATGCTTCTACAGCTGGTATTGACTGGCATCATAAACAAGTGTAGAGTTGTTACTCTGATAAAACACCAGTTGTGAGGCACTGAGGGAATAGGAAATAACTGAGGTGTACACATGCAAAAGACAGAGAAACCAGGGAGTTTGATGGCCTATACCTGTGACCAAGCACATGGGAATTCCAAGTTCAGGGCAAGCAAAGAGGCAGTGCTTTCCCAGTGAAATCTAAAAATAGGCATCAGTTAAAACCAGCGAAGTGCAAGCGATTGTTCTGCTTATATTATATTATATTGGCTGTTTGCATTTTTTCTATAAATTACCAATGTCTTGTGGCCACAGTTCACTATTGTCTCTGGGCTTGATTCAAAACCATTGGACTCTATGTCATTTTCGAAACACGACTTTTATTTTTAAATATTTAAACCCCCTTTTAGATATTGAGAGTTAACCATGTCATACAGTGCTCAAGTCTTATATATTTCAGCTGTGATTTTTATTGTTATATTAATATTTTAATACTCTTTAAAAGAGAGAGAGAGATAGAGATGTGATCCTCACTGGCAACCACTCTGGTTTTATTTTATGTTATATGCTTGTCTTTATGCAAAGGTCACTGCACATCAATAGCATAAAATTATCTAGTCTTTTGGAAATAATGGATTTAAATGGAATCAGGTTTTACATTTAAAGTTCAAACATTTAACTCTTTTTTCCCCTTTAAAGAAAAAACTCCTTATATTTTCAGTTGTTTTTCGTGGAAAACTGTTAGCAACAATAGTTTTATTTTTGTATTTAAAGCCATGTGGACTACCATTCTACCAGTTTAATACACCAGTGAAAAATGTTGTGTTGTTTAGGGGATGATTTTTGCAGTATTGATTCTCATCTCATAACCATTTGCAAACCACTATGCATGTCTTGATAGCACAGCTTTTACATTAGAAATTGTACAGCATGTGGTACAGTAATCCCTTTGCAGGTCAAAAACAAGGACATAAACACAGAAAAAATATATAGATAACATGTATATAATTGTACATACACACACGTGCAGGCAAGACAGTTTTCATGATCACAGACAATAAGCACAAGCAGTTGAACAGGGCAGTAACAGCAAAACACAAGAGAACCTGTTTACAAAGCGTTATTGGGAAATGAGACACAGGTGGGAACAATTACTCACCTTAACTGTTCAGGAAATAAAGATGAGGATTTAAAAACCACAATTCAACACAGGAGAAAACCTGTGAAAAGGGAAAACTACAGACATTTAAAAATAAACATGGGCCATGACTGCCTAATTTCTCTTTGTTCTAATGTATGCATGAAGCTAAATTTCCTCTTTTGTTGAATCTTGTTGTTTTCTACTTCATGGTTTCTTCTTGCAGTAATGGCCTTTTCTTTATCTCACCTACAGAGCTTGTACTTTTTGTTTTGCTGACCTTTTATTCTTATCATTTGTGGTGACAAAGTCCAAATCAAAGCCAAATTTACAGAGAAAAGAAAGCCAGTGTTGAAGGTCAGATTGTTCTTATTTTTCTTCTGTGCTCACCTCCGCTCAGTTTGGTGGTAAAAGCATTAAAAGCACCCAGATTGATGTGTATCAGACAGATGGGTTTGAAGGGAATCCTCCTCTATTTGATTGGGCCACATAACTGGATTCATTTAGCTGAATCTGTCTGTTATTGGATTATGTTTCATATTGGATGGATGGGATCCAATTGTAGATATTACAACCTTTAATGGAGACAGGTTTAGCAGGAGAGAGCGGGCAGGAGCTTGTCAGAGAAAAAAAGCCAAAGATAAACACGGGAAATAAAGGTACAAATAAGTAAGGAAGCAGATTACTGATTGATTTGATTTGGTTAATAAATATTAAACTTTTTGATCAAGATTAAGCCATATTAGATCAGATATTTAAATCTAAATACAATTTTAAAAATACATTTTCAGACTAAACGTAAGTGAGCTGCATCTGCATCTCTCAAAGCAGGAAACCTGATCAACTCAAATCGCTCGCCACTGATCGTTTGGAGACAAACATAGCGGTGAGCGGTTTGCCAGGATGTACGTTTATAGTTGACCAACCTTCTTTTGATCAATCAGCGATTACAATACAATCTATTGATCAGAGACTATTATCTTTCTGCTCGTGTTTGCTCTCTGTTGGACCGTTGTGCTGTGAGACAGAGCGGCGATGACTTCAGGCCTCCAAAAAACATTGCTGATAAGAAAGAGGTACTGAGAGATTAGTTAACTCATCACCTATTACTGTGTGTGTGTGTGTGTGTGTGTGTGTGTGTGTGTAATGTCCAAACAGAGCTTCCCTCTGACTTATCCTCAGTGTCAATATTCAGCAGGTTAAAGGTTAGTGGGTGTTTTCTCTCAACATTTTCATTCTTTCTCTTGGAAGGATGTTTTAATGTAATTTTTTTTCTTGCTCTTATTAACTTTTATTTACTTTGTTATATTTAAACCCTTTGAATGCATGGGTTTTTAATCATTTATACAGGGATATAATTTATTATGTGTGTATTGTAAATCTTGGTGGAAAAAAGCGAATGTCCTTGGTTTATGTTGTTTTTAACTTTGGATGAATGTGAGTTTTGCCACTACAATTCTCATAATATTTGATGTAAACGGGAAAGATGCTAACATGGAGTCATTGGTTTAAAATTGCCTGGTTTCTTAGCATTACAAGTAACCTATTAATAAAGATGCTATGCTATGTTAGGTCCGTGAATATGCCTTATTATCCCTCCTTGGTTCTGGATATTTATATTGCGTTCAGCCTTTGTCAGGTTGTCCTCTGTAGTCCCTTCAGTCTCCCTTTTTCTGGTAGACTTTCTATATTTTTCCTCTTTATAGTATTTTTTGCATCCTCCTGCCTCATAGAGCTGCGAGGCTCTGCAGTTGGGTTCACCCTGTTCATTGCAAACATACCAAGTGATTGGAAACATATCTATAAAAACACAGATTTGTAATGTACTCAGACGATTGTCATCATGTTTATTTAAGCATGAATTTGAACAAAGTTTCCTTAGCTCCTGTACGGACGGAACTAGAGAGGACGGGAAGCAAGTGAATGAGAGAAAATGAAAAATTAGAGAAGGCGGCACAAAGCAAGACAGAGGGTGAGTGATGAAGGTGGATGACATCAAACTCCTCTGAGGCCATTTCCTCATCAGCTCAATGACATCACTGAGTCACCAGTTTCTGTGATTGGGCAGCCCGTTTGTCCTGGTAAACAAGTAGAGATACATTAATGTGTGTGTGTGCGGGCGGGCGGGCAGAGAGACCTTTGTCCGGTGATGTCACCACAGACTGTGTGGACATACAGATTACACACTGATAAACCATCTTTGCACACACACTGATTCAGTGATTACGTACTCTGAATACTCTTTCTCTCTCTCTCTCAGACTCTCTTTGTTCCTGGGTACATCACTCATGAAACAGATCAGTCTGTACATGTGGAAACCCTTCTGACACACCAAGACTGAACACGGATGGAATAATTAACTTTAAAGAACTTGATCATATCACAGGCCAAAGTAAAGCCTCAGTAAAGTAAACCCTGAACCCAATGCATTACATCCTGTGGCATAATTTCATGCTGTTTTGTCTGATGATGCTTGCATCTCCAGGTGGTTTGCAGGCTTGTTAGAACACTGTAGTATTTGGAGATTAACAGTTTCATAAACACAGCCGAGTCTTAGGATTCACTTCAGGCATTTCAGTATAACGAGACTGGTTCAACTGCATCAGCAGGAAGAGTAAGGGCAGCTGACAATAATTATAGGAGGTCCTCCTATTCTGATTTATAGCTTCTTTGGGATTAATGTTTCTCTGAGTTTTGGGCTTTGGGTCACAACATAAGCAATGTGGGAACCCATCGCCTGTCATATGATGAATTAGCCTCTGTGGGTGATAGCCAGTGTTTCAGCTAAAAGGCACAGAGGCAGCAGATATACAGATAACACATCTCCCAGCCAAGATTTCCTGTTGTGTTTCCCAGTTATTTCTTACAGTCCATATATGAAGGCAAATGCTTTTTGTAAAAAGCTAAGGAGTTGTCAGGTGATTGCATTTTGGCTATGGCATTTCTTTTTTTATTTGCCAAAAGCGATTGGTCAGGGAAACCTGTTCCTTGTCAACATGTTCTGTGTATTTTAGACAGACACATCTACATGCCTTTATAGACACAATACAAAAAAAGATATAGTTTAAGATCAAAGGAGATGAAGGTAACAAGGATTTGTCTGGTTTAGAGTCTAACAGAGTGAGTGCTCTTTATTTCTCAGCTGACTTACTGACATACACTGTATTTTTAAAGGAGACATCAGAGGATAAACTGTTACAGTCTCACTCATGCTCTCGAGTGTGTGTCTGTGTGAGAAAGAAGCACAAAGAGGCTTTAGTCTGTGTCTCCATTTCCGGTTATTTTCTTAAAACGGAAGCAGGAAAGCACCATGGTGCATTAAGCATGACCACACACACACACACACACACACACACACACACACACACACACACACACACACGCACAGTGTTATACAGTAGTAGAGTACTCATTGCTAAGTGCTACAGTCCTGTTTCTGAGTGCTGAGATATGATGCATCAAGTATGATTGCCAGGCTGACATGCTGTGCTTTAGCTTCTGTCTTACACATTACACACACATATGGCTGCCGGAGACCTGGTTCTACATTATTATATCAGTCTGTGTGTGTGTGTGTGTGTGTGTGTGTGTGTGTGTGTGTGTGTGTGTGTGTGTGTGTGTGTGTGTGTGTGTGTAGTTCTTTTTAGGTTTGTCCGAGGTCTTTTCATTCAGCAGCCCACCACTGTAAATAAGGACGTGTTTGTAATGATTGAATGTAACTACCAATATCAGCCATCGATTTGTGAAGTTCTGTTTTGAGGTCTTGAGATGAACATTTAAGCTGTGTTTACAGAACTCAGAGCTGAGGGCTGGTTTGCTGTAGATGTCTGTAGGAGCAGAGGTCATTTTGTGTCTGTATTTGTATTAAAAAGACAAATGACATACAACAAGTACCTTTTAAAGGTTCAGTTAGAAGTGTTTGTTTTTGTTAGTTTTTTAAAATGAAGTAAGATTTAGTCAACTGGATTTTGTCACCGCACGTTTTAGCAGAAAAGTAATAAAATAAAGACATAAACCTTGAGCACATAGCAGCAAATTACAGTTATAGTACTGAGATAAGCAGACAGCACTAAATGACAGTTAGCAGTCACGGTTATTGCAGTGTAGGGGCGTGTGACACCGCGCCAGGTTCGCCCACATTAACAGCATCACAGCTGATTAACGACTGAACCCAAACAACGCTCGGCCTGGTCGGCCCATGACGGAGTGTCGAAGTGTCCAAAACATGGCGCCACACACAAGCCTGGAAGTGTGTGTTGAAGGGCGACTTTACTACTTACCCTGCACTTATATGCCCTTTGTGTAATGGATATCAGAGCTTAAGTGGTAATGGTGCAATAAAAAAAAAAGAATAAAGAATCACAGAGAGAGGGAGAGCGAGAAGGAAGACGTGGAGAAGGAGGAGAGAGAAACAGTAAGGTAGGAGGAGGAGGAGGTGCGGGGAAATGACAGAGAGGCAGCGGTGAGGAGACAGGAAGGAAGAGGAGAGACGGAGAAGAAGAAAGGAGGACAAGGGAGAAGATAGTTAAAAAGATAATGGAGACAAAAGAGGGGGGGAAATGATGGATCGGACAGAAAGAGGACAAAAGATGAAATAACGATGGACAGAAAACAGAAGATGGCACAAAATCTACACACATAGATGCAAAGAAAGGCAGGGAAAGAAAGAGAGAGAGAGGAACTTCCTTTTGTGCAAGAAATCCTTTTTTGTTTCTTGCTGAATGAAGCCTGTCTGTCTGCAAAGGCCCGACAGACATCTGTGGCTTTATATTCAGCTGTATTGATCCTCAAACTCTCTCCGTCTGCGTCTCGGTTTCTCTTTTTCTCAGTCTTCCTCTTTTTCCTTCCATCTGCCTCCGTCTCAGACAGAGGAGAAATAAAATGGCAGCTGCAGTTTAGTCAGAATCATTGATTTTAATACAGAGGTGGTTTCACACAGGAAACAGTGGCCTGTGATCAATATGCTTTGGTGATCAGTGTGACCTGTGTTTACTGTGAAACTATGTAAGTAATACGTACTGAACCCTGACACAGAGTGATTTGAGGGCCTCTCACTCATATCAATTGTCTGACATGTGTTAACTGTGAAGTTTATAAGCATACAAACATTTTTGCACATTCCAGTAAATATCTGGTGGTGACATGACCCTCGCTTCATTTCTGTGTTAAAGCCATTGTTTGAGCTTCTGTGCTTTGTTGATCTCTGGTGTGTTTTTTTATTCATGGCGTCCAGCTTATTAACTAATCGGCCCTCTACCCAGGTGTAGCGTCATTGCCATCGTGCTGTTGGTTTGTTAGGAGGACTGAATTCAAGTTTATCTCTGTAGCCTGTGTGTGGGGTCAATTCCCACAATTCATCTCTCTGCACCATGCAAGCAGACACCACTGTGGTACCTGGAAAAACTTCTGCATTAAGTTAGCAAAAAGCCTCCAATCATGTTGCAGTGTGCTTTGATCTTAGGGCTGCTAACTACCTTTTATCACTGGAATTCACCGTGAAATGTTTGCTAGCCAGGTGTGGCAAGTGAAAGTGAGAGATTGAGTCTTTAAATTTGCCAGTTCCAAATGTTAAATATACATAAGCTACCCTGACTTCTTACATTACTCTTACTCCCAAAAGTTTAAGAGCATTGCAGGTTTAATGACAGCTGCTTGACTGAATGCTGAAGGATTGATTTGAGTTGTCTGTGTCAACATTTTGACCATTTTGGCCCATGTTGTTTTATTTTTTTCTTCTTGGAGGCAGCAGTGACCATCTTTGGACGAGAGGGCACAGCTCTACATTGACAGTTTGACTGGATGATAGCTGTAGGCTGTATAAAAAGATGGATTTAGCTTCCAGGTTTTGTGCCAGAAAGTAATTTTCAGTGTTTCTTTATGTTTTTATGTGTGATATTTTTGGTTATATTGGTAAACAGACTTTAATCAACATTATTTATGAAGGGATTATGTATTAAATAACTAACTTGTTTTACAAGTATCTTTATGACTCTGCATTTTTGTACCCACATTATAATAAATCCAGTCCTTTTTGGTCACTTAAGATTTCTTTACATAACTGTAATGTTATATTTGCTGCAATTTCTGCTTTCCTCGAGACCATATCTCTAAAAGTCACTGTGCCAAAAGCTGATTGCAACTTCTATCTTTTGATAGGAATTTTCTTTCTGGCTGAAAATGAATTGATATAATTCATGACTGACACGTTTGGCAGATTATAGGCCAACAAATCATGTAAAACAGTTTAAATAACCCAAATCACCTTTTGGCATTCTGTCTTCTGTCTTCCTTTAGACTATAGAAGTTTCTGGGAAGAACAGCCATTAGGTCTGATCCCAGTAAACACCTTCCTTCTGAGTTTATGTCCTCAGTTAAATCTGAGTCTGTGTTTGTGACGTCCCGTTTCAAAACACCAAGATGCAAGTGATGAAGATGTTCATCTTGAGGCTATGTCCATCTTTTATGGTGTTTACAGCACAGGAACAGATACTTGCTCATTAGTTCAAAGTAAGTAGTAGCACATTAGTAAAATATAACAATTTCACAAAAACTGAAGCCTTAATGTCAGTTCCAAAAGAGTTCAACCTTCAGATGGTTATTATGACAGGGTAAACTGTCCATGAAGACCAAATCGGATGTTTGTAGCAGTCTCTAAACATGTTTATTTATGATGTAAATTTGAACATTTTAACACTGGAGTCTGTGAGGACTGATTGTAGCCAGTATAAAAGATCACTTTGGTTTCTAAAGTCCTGCTTTATGTTTCCATCGTCACCGTCTTGGTTGCAAAAAACAAGATGGTGATGATGAAGTTTCTGTTCGGGGTCTGACTGTGAAGCCCACGCAGTCAGTAGTTGTTGACTTGTGATTGAAGGGTTTTTAGCCAATAAGCATGTGGTTTCATGTCACAGGTAATCTGTATCCTTTATTTATGTTGAACACATGTATTAGTGCTTTTTATTATTCTGGCTTATAGTTTTCCTATTTTTTGTTTTTACGAGTAGAAGAAAGGGATTGTGCATTCATCTCTAAGCACTTCTAATACTGGTGATCTAAAACTCAGCCCTGTCCCTGAACTGTGCCCCGTTTTATCCACTGTCATTCAGACCACACCGTCCGACAGGAATTTGTCACTATTTTGTGAGCAACTCGTCCATTCCCTTTATGTATTGCAAAGTGGGAATTGGCGTCCATCAGCAGCTGGACTCCTGCATGGCACTGTGGAGACCGAGGCTGTCACGGAGGAGCTGCCAGGCTGTGATCTATCTCTGTGGTGGAGATGAAAACAGTCTGTAATGACTCTGCTGAGCTCCCCTCTCCCCGTCTGTAAGATGAAACCAATGCTCGCTGGCTCGCTCACTTCCTCCCTTCAAACTTTTACTCTTTATAATAAGCTTCATTCCTATAGCATCGTACAACGCAGGAGGGAAAATGAAGGGAAAATTAAACTTGGTTTTAGAGCTAGACCGTGTTTTTTAATTCTTAAAGATGTGAAAGAAAAATCTGGGCTTTAGAAGGTTTAATGTATTTCCACTTCAACCTGTAAGTTCTCACCACATGTGAAGCAACTGTCTTGAAACTGCACACATTTTCAGATGTTCATTTTTAAAAAACATTTCCATAACGTATTTGAACTCAGAAAAAGGGTGAATGTGCATGCATGATTTAACTTTTCCTGCACAACATAGTAATAATATATTCACACTAACAATTTTCGTTTGGTCCCTGGTTTGTGGATGTTCACGCATTGGAAACAATTCTTTCCCCTTTAGTTCATTTACTTTTGAGTTCATGTTATTGTATTATTATTATGTAGTAGCAGTAGTAATAATAATATTACTAATAATAATAATGATGATCATGAAAAAAAGTTACAAAAACTAAACGATATGCATCTATAACAAATGCAAAACTAAAGTCCTTAAAATTACAATTTAAAAACTTGCAAAGAGCAATACACAGAACACAAAATTGTCATGAAGTGCAGGTTTAGGACCCAAATGCAGGACTCAATGTTAGGATGCCTGGGTCGTTGACCCAGGGTTTTGAGTTTATATATTATTTATCATTTCTATGCTTTGGTTTCTTTGTTAGAGTTATGTCTTATGGTTTGTCTCTGTGTAATCCTTAGTTGCTGTCTCCCCTGTCCGCTATATCCCCGTGTCCAGTCAGTGTCTGTGTCTGCCCTGGTCCCACGTCTCTGTTCCCTCTGTTGTAGTGCCTGCATGTGAGTCTGTGTCTTTGGTTCAGTCTGTGTTATGTGTTTCCTGTTTTACTTTGAAGGTCCATGTCTGATGTTAATGTATCTGGTTTCACTTCCCCTTGTCTCCTTAGGCCTGATTTGCCCCAGCTGTGTTTCCCTCCTGTTACCCATTCCCTGATTGCTCCCTCTGTGTATTTAAGCCCAGTGTTTCTCTGTGTCTGTGTCGCGATCTACCGTTTACCTAGCTGTGTGTTCTGTCAGTCCGCTGGTTTAAGTTTATTTTGATTTTTTTTCCAGTTATGTTATATTTTGAGTTTTACATTAAAGCTGTTTTGAGTTCACGACTGTCTCCGGAGTCTGCACCTTGGGTCCTATTCCTGTCTCCACACAGCCACTCATAACACTCAAAGGTTGATATATGAACACAACTGGGGAAAAATGAGCGACAGGTGAACAGAATATAGGGAAGGAATGTAAAGCTAAATGCAAGACACGGGAGACAGGAGGCTCACAAAAACAGCAAGTAGAGACCCAGTACACAGACTAACCTAGACTAACAGATGTTGTTTGAAAATGAAGCCCTCCTGTTTTTGGTTATTATGTCACGTTCTCCTCATCTTTGATCATCCATTCCTCCTTTCTGTTTTCTAACTTTTTCTTCCACCCCTCTTTTTCCACTCAGTTTCCACTTATAATCACGGGTGTATCTGAGCTCCATATCTGTGTTTTCACTTCGAATCGCTGCTTCAATAAAACATCAACTTGATGTTTCTATTGACATTTATTGGCCCTTGACTCTTAAAGCGTCTGTATGATACACTGATGAGTTTGCTGTAAGTGTTACCAGCTCTCGAGGCTCTGCACTTGACTCAACCCCACCCCCCACCCCCATTCAAAAATGAAAAGAGAAAGGGCTTTAAGGTGGAGTAGTGCCTCTCAGCTGCCATATTGGAAGACTTGACCTCATGAGCTGAGGTGGGAGAGAGAAGCTGATTGTGTTTTTAAACAGTTCAGCACAGATGTGCACAACATCTGTGTTTGACCTGCGATTCAGATACATAAGATCAGTTTTTATATCAGCCTTCTTCAGAATTGGTTAATAATTAACTTCAGTGAAGTGCTCTTAAATGTGTGTTAAAGTGAGGGACTGTCAGCTGGATTGTGGCCCTTTCTTCTGCAACAGTGGTGCTCCATCCTTTGTTTTGTGCAGATTCTCATCATGTATTATTAGTGAATGTAGTGCGGTTTCGATCTGGCATTGCATGGTCAAAGTCTTCACTTATCCAAGCAATTAATGAGCATCTCAGAGCCCATGCTAGGTAAAGCTGGTGGTTTTTAGCTCTTCACTGACTCAGGTTGTGCACCTTGATATGTTATTCCCACCAGCTCGCTGGTTCTGTTGGTTTTTGTTACTAATATTTCAGCTGATTGAAAGAAAGAAGCAAAGTAACTGTAGCCATGGTGTCTACTACCTGACCTTCCATGTCTCTTCGTACAAAGAGCTCTTTGTAGTTCCCACTAGAAAGGTGGTAACATATGCATTTTAATGTATATGTACAATAATTCAGCAATCTTTTATAGTCTATTATAATATTGTGTGTTTAATATTACTAATTATACTGTTCTTTAATGTTAGTCACACTCGGAAAAACAATGAGAGCAGACTGCAGCCTGAGACCACTCGCAGTCAGGTGTCGCCTGCAAAGTGACTTTGGTGCATCAAGATGGCTACAAGATGACAATAAGCCTGTGTCGGCCTGCCATCAGTGGTGGGTGAATTGGGCCAAGTGAGCAATTACATGTGATCTGTTTGCAATAAAACTGTGTGAAATTAGAAAATTACAAATCTGTTGCCTTCTACATGCAAAGAAATTCTGTTTAACTACATCCAGCCAGAACCTGATAGATCTGAAACAGAAGTTCATCCACAAATACTGACATAATTGCAGCAGTATAGCGATTTAACAACAAAATGGCATAGGTGGTAGAGTCAAGTCTCCTATTGCAGAGACTTGTCGGAAGTCGTGCTCATTACTGCAGACTGATTCAGACTGATTTGTTGGCGTGTTGGCAATTTGTCTCCATTTAGCAATTAGATGGCAACTATTTGTAAAACCTTCATTAGTCTGTCTGAGAATGACAGTGGTCACTCTGAATGTAGCCACAATTGTTGGAGACAGATTGCCTTTCAGAGGTGAAGGTGTGGCACGCGACTAGTTGGTCCTTTTACCCACTTGGTCTAAAAACTTAGACCAATCGACCACCAACATGAAGTACTTGTGCAAACTCCAAATAGCAATAAAGTCTGTTTATCGAGATAAAAGCCATTTCTGTAGCAGTCTGTAAAGATGTTTATCACTGCTGTAAAGAGTTTGTGGAAACTGACACACTTTTGGAGTGAGCCTCAACTGCTCACTAGAGAAGCTGCACCCAGAGTTTGCAGCTTAGCAAAAAAAATATTCTCTGCTCCTTTACTCTGAAACATGTTTTTGATTTCACATAAAATGGATCATAGTAACTGGCCAACCCTTAATGACCTATGTCTGCTTTAATAGAACTGAGTTAGCTGTGAAACACAGTCTTGTTCAGTTCGCCAAATTACTTTTAATAGCCATACTGAAGTATTGAAGATGTATCACCCATCTCAGAAACTAGAAAAAGTTCATCCCCAGGTAGACTGAAGTTTTCCATTAGAATCAGGATTATAACGTCTCTGGTGTGCTCTCTAGCAACAATTCAACAACAGAAGTAAACTGTTATTGGATGACTTAATCATTTTTTATAAATGTTACAATTTAGTATAAAATTGGAAAATTTGCAGTGCAGATCAAAGACTTTAGATAATGGTTAGACAATAAAAGCCTTAGCTCTATTTAAGGCTAACTTGTGACTACATAGATGACTATGAGAGTAAATACTGTGCTGGAAATGCTTTAATTGAGATTTCAGTGATGATTACTCAGATGATGTAAAAATAACGTGACAGCTGATTCAGAGAGAAAAAACCAGGAGTGATTCTCAGTACTTTCTGCTGATCTCGTGTGCAGTTAGAGACACATTTAGCAACACTCTGATGTCTAGAGTGGCTGAGAAAGCTAATGAAAGGCAGAGGGACCCTGCCTTATTGATCCCATTGATTCAGCCCTTACCTTTAAAGAACACCCACCCCCTCACCCCACCTTTACTCTCACCCCTCCTCAAACCGGTAAACCCCTTTTGAATAATATAATTGTGTGTTTGATCCTCACTGTAACCTCGAACAGAAGAGGGAGCGGGTAGGAAAAAAAAGGCTGAATGAACCACCCAAGCGTGCTTCCATTGAATGTCGTGTGTGTGTGTGTGTGTGTGTT
The DNA here is from genome assembly GCF_018398535.1 of Haplochromis burtoni. Taxonomy (NCBI): domain Eukaryota; kingdom Metazoa; phylum Chordata; class Actinopteri; order Cichliformes; family Cichlidae; genus Haplochromis; species Haplochromis burtoni. The sequence continues at coordinate 553,195 of NW_024582743.1, forward strand.
TGTGTGTGTGTGGGTGTGTGTGTGGAAGGGGAGGGAAGAGGGGTGGTTGTGTTTGATTGCTCCCTTTTTTTATACATAGATGTGTCTGCACTTTTTTTAAGTTTAAAAAAAAACTTGTGTGGGGTGAACTGCTGCTGATCTGCTTTTAATTGAGCTACAGTAAGCAGGAAGCGAGAAAGTCAGAGAGAGCGCATTTAAAATCTATTTACAGCATGGCAAACTACTTTAAATGGAGCATCTTTAACAAAGCCTGGAAGATAAAAAATATTAGACCACACCTCTATAGGTGTATAAAAGTGAGTACCTAGCCATGCATACTGCCTTTACAAACATACAGTTTCATTGAGTTCAAGTGGATGCCACAGTTGCAACAAGTCATTCCAGCCTAGATATTCCACGATCAGCTGTGAGCGGGATTATTGTAAAGTGTTTAGGAACCCCAAGAAGTGGCAGACCACATAAAGTTACAGAGCAGGATCACCGACTGCTGAACGACATAGATGAGAAACGCTCTAAGATTAACATCTGCATAAAAAACGTGCACCATGTTGGGGTTTTTCCATGGCCAAACAGCTCAGTGAATTATCAGAACACAGATCTAACCATCCAGGGTACCAATGGGTATTACTGTTCCTCTACATCACAGATGTGAAACATAAGGCTTATGGGACAAAATCGACCCAGCAAAGACTCCGACCTGGCCCACTGGTTAGGTTTGGAAAATGTGGAGGGGACTTTTAAGTGGATTTTCCAAAGGTTTTGTATCTTTTCCTATTAATAAAAACCTGCCCTGTGACTGAAAAGTAATTAAGCAATATATAAACAATTAAATGACAAGTAAGTTCCTATTTTTTAATATTTTAAATTTCATTGTTTTACATTGAGTTCTGTGAATTAACAAAACTTGGTTTTATAATTACATAAGTTTAGGCAATGACATAATAGAGCTTTCCTATAATTTAATACATTTATTTCTTACAATTTAAGCCTAAATAGTCATTCTGACAGATTTGTTTCATTTACTACAGCAGCATTTATTCATCACGCAGAAAAACTGAGACTTATTGTTGAATTTGTGATTCTTTTGCATACATTAAGGAATATCAGGATTTAAATTGTAGATAAATTGACAGAAAGGGTAGTTTCACTGTTGAGTGAACTTAATATAAAATGAGTCCCATAATATAAAAAGAATTTGTTCTGTGTCACAGATGTTAACACTGAAATGCATAAAAATTCCTTTTAGAAACTGGGAAAAAAGAAAAAAAAAGAAATTAAATTTTAACATTTTAAAATACATTTTTATAATTTGTATTATTTTTGCTACATCCATAGATTATTTAACACTGATGATATAGAGGTCTCAAAGCTCACAAAAACACTTGCATCAAACATGCCACACTTTGCTTCACTGGGCTGAACTGGTGCAGCTTTCCCAATGATGATGCTACGATATCTTTAGGCTGCGGCACTTGAAGTGGTGTAAAATTGATTTGGTTGCAGCTCTGAAAATTTCACGCGGATCATCTAAATTTTTTTCAAGAGTATGTGTACAGCCTACTAAAAGCTTTCCCTCTGGGAGTGTATGATGCTGAAACTTCAGTCTGTGGTGGCTTTGACCACTGCAGGACTCTGAATGCCTCGGACTTGAATTTAAATGTTTTAGTAAATATTTCTTTTGTGACATTTTATTCTGAAATCAACTTTAGAAACACATAAAAACAACAGTTACAGGGATTATGTGCTGAGCAGGGGTCACATATTCCTGATAAAAAGCTGACTCTAACCATTTCATATCGCTTAAGATTTCATTTTTCCGTCTTCTCAGCCTTTCAGTAGAACTGAAGCTGTGCATGCTTTCAAATTCACACACAAAATATGAAATATTATTTCTCAAAGTCGAGAACATTGTTTCACGCCTATTAAAGCGAGTGTAAAGCCGGGGGTACCCCCCCCCCCAAGAAAAAACAAACAAACAAACAAACAAAAAAAACAGG
>NW_024582743.1:555211-559938 GCF_018398535.1 Haplochromis burtoni
AACAAACAAACAAACAAAAAAAACAGGTGTAGCAGAAAAATATACATTAAAAAAAGCTGATAAACTACAGCAGCAGTATTAGAAACAGGTAGCAATGAAAGCTGTTAATAAGAAGTATGAAGAGTGGTGTACCTCCCTCAGTCTGTTAGCTCACAGTTAAATGTTTTATCACAAAGATCATCCAGTAAATAGTCGTGTCCAAAGTCCAACATTTGCCTCTAGTTTAAACTTTGAATTAACAAACCTGTGGCAGATTTTAAGCCCTCTAATTACCTTCATATTAATAACCAACAATCTTTAAAATCTAATTTGAAAATATAAAAGGAGTCCTAAGAAAACATAGGAAATAAATGCACTGTTAAAAAAAAATAGTTAAATAATTAGGAATATATATGAAACAGGTTAAAAGGCTCAACATGCAGAGCAGGTACAGAATAAAGTCATTAGTTGTGATTTAAAATATAATTATTGATATTTGTTGTACATATCTCTTCTCTACAGTCATGATGATTCTGAGATGACTCTCTGACTCTCCTCTTTCTATCTCTGAGGATGAATATATTTTCTCAATGCCGGTTTTTTGTTTTTTTGGTAACAGCTGCCTTCATTTTCAGAGATCAACAGTGCCACCTGTCAGTGATAAACTTTAACTACAACCACAAGACTCCTGACAGCGAGAACAAAGGAAGAGGAATCTCTCCCTACATGATTAACAGCACAGACACAAAGACATTCACACTTATCTCCAGACGCCTTTTTGAAAGGCACCTCCTGAAATTCAACTCAAAGGGGGAACATATTTCAAAGTTAAGGCAGTTTTTCCTAGAAAAGTCCAAAAAAAGTGTTTCCAAAAATACCAGAACCTGTATAAATGCTCCGCAACAAGGTTTTAGCCAGCAAAAATCACCAATTCCTTTCTTAGTCAGATTCTTTAATTGGTGTTTGTTTTACTCATGTACAATATTTCAGGGTCATGAATGGTCAGAACCAACAGAAAAATGTCTCTCAGACCAAGTAAAAAAAAACAAAGTTGTTGTTATGGTACAAGGACTGATTGCGTTTACAGGACTAGTCACTCTTTAAAGGCCGGTTCTGAGCTTAAAAGGTAATATTTGGGGGAACGGTGCATTTTTAAATCCATCTGTTCCTGTAATGAGACAGGGAAACAAATAAAGGTGCTGTACTTAATTAATTTAATCTGTTGTCAGGTCGCTAAATGCTGAGATACAAAGCTGGGAGAGGGATGTCACTCTGTGTGTGTGTTTACAGAGAGGATAGTTTCCCCTTACATAATAGTTTTGTTACTGAATTGAGTCCTTAACCTGATTCGTATTGATCAGCTCTGACTCGTGCATACTTAATTCAGGGAGGTAATCAAATCAAACACACAGACCTCCTCATCCTCCTCCTCTGCCCTCTCTGGCTGCTATACAGCAGCAGACACATTTCAGGTGTTAATCAGTGACAGGAAAACTACAGTTACTTCATGATGGAAAATGGTGATCCCTCGGCACTCTGATCTAGTCAGAGAGGGTCAATGCAAGTATCGGGCTAAAATGCAGCTCTACACCAAGATAAAGCAGACAGCTCCAGCCCACAATAATCCAAATCTTTGATTCAGGCTGAGGTTGTACACGTAGAGGCAGTCAGCGAAAACAAACACTTACAGGAAAGGAGCAGGCATCAGGTTAAAAACAAACAGCTTTAAAGGTCATACACGAATAAAAGAAACAACAAAACCAGAAAATCACAAAGAGCTGCTGAACTGCAACAAGAACAAAAAGTGGCAAGAAAGTCGAGCGAGCAGGAGGAGAAAGACTGGAGGGCTGTGTATGTATTAGAAGGGCTGATTGGCTAATTGGGGACAGGTGTGGTAGACTTAGCACAGGTCGTCTACCTTCAACTTGCTGGAAAAACATCACATAGAAGCTTGTTTCTTCCACTGAAAATAACATTTTTTGGCAACCAGAAGTCACCATTTGGGGTTATTATCTCAAAAGTTCAACTTAATAACTCAAAATTTCAAGTTATTTTCTTGATTTTGAGTTAATTTTTGAGTTATTACATTAGAGTTACTCAAATGTAATAACTCAACTGTTTGTTTTTTCAGTGGCAGAAACAAGTTTACGCAATGACAATCAAATAGTGCTTCCTTTTGAATTATGGAAAATAAATGTCTGCTTTCCTCTCATTAAGGATGCTCCAGTGTATCTTCTGCTAAAGGAAGTAAAAAAGAAAGCACTGGAGTAACTTTCCTTACTATTTAGAGAATCCTACTAGCTGTTACTGTGACTGTAAGAAGATATTGCCAGGCCACTTCACCAAGTTAGGATCCTTAAAGTTTAAAGCAGACATGAGAATAAGAATGAGTGACTTCAAATATTAAAGGTCACTTTTTGAGCATTACATGATGTGCTTTAGGCAGGCAGATGCAAAACTAAAGTTTTTTTTCTTTTTGGAAAAAGGTGCACAGAAAAAACAAGTACACCATCTTAACATAATCAGAGGTTGGAAGAAACACTCACAGCAAGGTGGCAAGTAAAGCAAACACAGTACACAGTCCTGATGGTTTTAAACAAAATCACACATAAGAGTATATCTGTCATAATTCAACAGATGAGAATTCAAAGTTCAGTGCAGTCTTACTCTGGTTGTTCACTTTACACAAATAAAGCTTGATTGCCAGATTTTACCACAGTCTATACAACCAAATCCATCAGGAAATGAACCAAGTAGGCTAGAGGTTAAAGCACACTTAGATACCAAACGATCATGCAACTCCTGTGTTTTCTAATCAGTGAAACATCACAGCATGAGCCAAGTAAGTAAAGTTCAGCCCGGTGGCACAATGGAAAACATGGCGAGACAGAAGGTACACAGATCAGATCAACACAGGAACATGAGCGTCTGTAAACAAGACCTTCTGTTTGTGTTTCGTGTGAGGGACACTGCAAGATCCCCCTCCAATATTTAACTGTTGTTCAAATGCAAACAATAACACTTTTCTATTTTTCCCCTCTTATTTTTTCTTTTCCCCACCCTCTCACACTTGCTTTGCAGCGTGCAAGAGAAAGGAGCAGGACACGTCGAAGGACCGCAACAATACGCCAAAGAAGTCGCGGCTGGTCTTTACCGACTTGCAGCGGCGCACCCTGCTGGCCATCTTCAAGGAGAACAAGCGGCCGTCCAAAGAGATGCAGCTCACTATCTCGCAGCAGCTGGGCCTCGAACTCACCACCGTTAGCAACTTCTTCATGAACGCCCGCCGCCGGAGCCTGGACAAATGGACAGACGACGGAGCCAGCCCTGGCGGCCAATCTTCAGCGTCAAGCACTTGTACCAAAGCGTGATAATAGAGAGCGAGGAGGGGAATGGGGAGTCAGGGAGGGGGTGGGAGTTTTGGGGAGGGATGGAGGGCGCGGGTTGAGGTTTCGTCCAGTTGAAGCGTGGAGGAAAACCAAACTTTTTACTCTTTTTGTTTGTCTGGTTTTGTTTTGGGGTTTTTTTTTGCTTTTGTCAAGAGTGACAAACTGAGAGAGGGGCTGCTCACTGCCACGACTTGTTTTAGCCAAACCGCCTTTTGCAAATTCATCATACATCCATTAAGAAGCTGAAGGGTAAATTAATCTTTAGTGCATTCAAACCTCACTGACGTTCACTGCTGATGTCTTCTTTTGGACAATAAGCTGACACGCTAGCCCAAATACCAAAGACGAGAAGACGATGCGTGTTTTCTATTATGCAATATAAGCTAGAAACCAACCAAACAGGAATGCAAGGAAAGCTTTAAGACCACAGAATGTGATAGAAGCTCGGGGATAAGCAGGAGTTGTGTGGAAATTTTGTGGTATTTCTAATCTCAAATGTCCAAAGCCGACACATCAGTTCTCGAAAGAATCCTAATTTAGAAGCTGGGTTTCAGAAACTGCACAATCAAAGTTTGTTATTTATCTTGAAAACAGAAGGTAGTTTTTTTTCTTCACAGGATATCTGGACAGTTTTATTCAAAATAACATTAATAGTTACTCCAGCTCAGTAAAAATGTATCAGTTTATCTGATATACAACAGCATTTTCAGGAGAAAAAAAAAGTCTAAAAAATTTACAATAAAAATCTCACAATTTTAGCTGTAGGTTATGACTTCAATCTTTAAAAAAGTTTAGAGTTTTTCCTCATTCATTTCAGGATTTCTTATTTGTTATACAATTCTTGATGTTCTTTTCTTCCTTAAAGATTTTGAGGTTTGGTTTTTTTTTTGGTATATTTCCTGTAAATTTCACACTAAAAATCTAGTTAATTTAGCCTTTTTTCTTGTAAATTTCCAAATCGTACCCCTCAAAATTCAGATTCAGCCTTTAATAGCTCAAAGAGTCTTTTATATATTATTCAGGAAGATTTTTTGGCTGTGCAGTCTCTGTTTTTATCACAACTGAGGAGTTGATTTCTAACATGTTCTATACAAATTTTAATGTGAAAATAGGAAGCCTAAATGCATGTGATCAATAACCAACTCTTGTTTATAAAATGACAAAATTTCCATAGCTTTTTGGATTAAACATGTAAAGATTTGGCTCTTTAAAGGGGAACGTGAGGATTTTTTTTCTTTTTAAGTTAGGAAATGGCAAAATATGCAAGCACAAACACACACACACACACACACACACACACACACACACACACACACACACACACACACCAAGGCACATGCAACTTCTTCATAATTTGAG
>NW_024582743.1:559958-579411 GCF_018398535.1 Haplochromis burtoni
ACACACACACACACACACACACACACACACACACACACACACACACAAATACTCACCAAGGCACATGCAACTTCTTCATAATTTGAGCCAACTACAAGCTTTCTCAGCATATTTAGCGTTTGATGGAGTATTACTGTATAATATATGAATATATATGATGTACGTGAGCACAATCTTGAAGCACATTTTCTTTGCAATAGAACCGGGGCTCTCTGCCAAGCCGAGTGGTCATCACATCTTAGAAAACTCAGGATGCCATTTTTTTTTAAACAGTGGCTGAAATCCATTCAGCGTCTGTTGTCACATAATGTACTGTACGAATGTACAAACAAACATGCAGACACACAAACTGATTTCAGACACACACACAACTTTAAAGAGTCATTTCCCAATCACTTCCCTGAATTCACAGCCAAACCAAAGCTAAGCTCCAGTTTACCCTTGCTTCACCTACCCATCACTTCTGTTACCATAAACGCATCCATTAGGGCAGCACACTCCACAAAGCATCTTAGCATTAATACCACCTTGGTTTGCAAAGAAAAATGAGGTTTTCAAACCAATGAAAGTCAGACTAGAGCTGAAATTTATAACCATGTGACCAAAATCTGTGATCCTCAAGGTGGTGAACTAAAAGTAGGATGGGGATAATAGTTCAATATTATTAACATTAAATCTAAGACAATAAAAAATGTCAAGAAGTTCTGGGCTTTAAATTAGTCATCCACAAGAACCCTGCAAACATCTTGGCATTAACCCCTTAGCAGTCCTATTAGTCCCCTAAACCATCCAATGTCCCGTGGGCGGTACGTCCGACTGCTAACAGTTTAAATAAGCATCGGCCGGCCAGCCGCCTTTTCTCACCATCTAGTTGCATCTATTCTGTTGCACTAGAGTTAATTTCTTATTGAACAAACACTAAGCAGGTGACATTTAGGTTTATAATCTTGACATTATCCCCAGTTTAGATCGGAAAGATGCCACAAAAATGCTCCTACATTGGTTTCTTTGGACCCTTAAGTCAAAATTTGTGAAAAAAAAAAAGCACAATTATTGGGAAAACAAGGCTACGTTATGTTGAGAGTGATTTCTACCGCTCTTTTTTAGTCAACCACAAAAAATATTGAAACCAAAACTTGAACTTCTTTTAAGAATAAAGAATGTTCTGGATTGAAAATCTTTTGGTATAAATCCAGTTTTAAGCCAAGATGCTTTTTGGAAAGATTTGATCTGCCCTCACTGCTACCACAGGTAAGCAAACCAAAACCTTCCACTGCATCAACACATCCGCAGAACCAGTTAACCATCTGAGCCCAAGAAGGACAAACTGTCCAGGCGAATCAGGGCCTTTGTAATAGTTAAAGAGGACAATCTAAAGACGATGCCTGGTTAGTCTGTCTCTTCCAGAGGGTCAGTGGGTTGGAAAAGAGCATTTGCTGCAAACAAATGATCTTTGATAAATGTGTACATCAAACTGTGCTGATTTATTAAGATAAAGCAAATGTCAACTTGCTCTAATGCAATGCAAGTTTGAGGACAACACTCAAAAATGTAGTTTGTTTGCAGTGTAGGAAAGTTGGATGCTTGGTAAAAGGGATGGACAGTCAACAGACAGATGGGCTGTGACACAAAAACTAGACTCTTCTGCCCATATTTGTGACTGTCCTTGTGTCCAAGCATCCATAGCTACCAAATCCTCCAATACCCATTGATTTGAAGGTTTTACTGTCACACTTTACAGCCTTTACGCGTGATGTAAATACTAACAAACCCACAAAACCTCAAGCACCATCACCTCCAGCTCAGTTTTGGCAGCCTTTACCATTTGCAGTTACTTCATCAATCATCTTTCACTCAAGCTATCAAACCAAAAAAAGAAAGGAAACCAAACCAAAGGAAACGCGCCAGTCAGCAGCCCCTGCTCCTTAGAAACCCCAGGCTGAGTCTTGGCCTGGTTAGAGGCAAGCCAAAGGCTTTAAGAACGATTTAACATTTAAAAAAAAAAAAAAAAAAAAGGACACTTAAGACTTTTTCTATTTATTGACAAATCGAAACCAAAGAAAACTTTTTTTCTGCACCTAACTGTTCCAACAAATGGGAAAAACTGATGATGGAAGAGAATTATTACCAAAAAAAAGAAAAAAACAAAAAGAAAAAAAGAGTGGCGCCGACAACGTCGAGGATGGAGGACAACGATGACAAGGGAGGACATGAGGAAGGATGACACCACGAGAATGGAGAAGTAGCTTTGTTCTGCCTGATATTAAGTCAGGCAATCTTTAACGGGAAGCAAGTTGGGGACTGAAAAAGGGTAAAACCACATGAGAAGGAGGGAAGGAACGAACGGAGGACACCGTTGACCATTTTCTTCCCTTCGATCCACCCAAAAAAAGGCAGAACATTAATGTGTTTCTCACGGTTGAAGAGTGTCTTTAACGTGTGCCTATGCAGTTTTTCAAAGTAAAAAAAAGGTTAAAAGAACAACAGAAACCTCATCAGCTAACAAACCAAAGATTCACCGTTAACTCCAGTAGCAGTTCTCCCCCCCCCAAATAAAATACCCATTTTTGTTAACCAGCATGAACATACCTGCAGCATATGTACTGTTGATAGTGGTGTGTTGTTGTTTTTTTATTATTATTGTTGATCACCTGTTATACATTAAACATTAAAGGTTAGCTTAAAGGCTAATTCAACTTGTTCATTGGTTGACTTTAAAGCAAGTAGTATTACCTTCAGTCTAATTTTATTAAAACCAACAAATTCAGTCAACGTGCTTCATTCAAAGAACTCACTTTGATTACGAGTTAGCTAGCTGGCTTATACACTATTCTGGATTCTTATATTAGCTGATCTAGCTTGTATTTTAAAACAATTTGGATTTTCAGCAATCATTTATCTTTATTAAAAACCAACAACCTTAGCCAACATTTTTCTTTTGAAAACTTTACTTGGATTGCAAGCTATCTAGCTAGCTTATCAGATAGTTTTAAGCTGTTCTGGAAGTTAGCATAAAGGCCATCCCAAAGCCTTGTTTATCATTTGATTTTAAAACTAGTAGCATTTCCTTTATGCAGTTAGCTAACAAACTTACCCAACATGTCTCTTTCAATTAACCTAGTTTGATTGTAAGCTAGCTAGCTAGCTACTTCTAAGCTTTTAAGGTCATGAGCTTGCAAAAAGCTAATTTTATTTTTCTGTGGATCATTTACCCCAAACTTACAGCTTTTACTTTTATTGGTTGTTCCTTCAGCATGGCATCAATGTAGCCATCATTACCTGCAAACTTTACCACCAGACCACACCACACATAAAAACAATCTTCTGCTGCACACCGAGGGAGAACTACTTGAGTATTTGGAAAATACAAATGTTTCTCCCTTTTAGCTTTTCACACAGGTCAATGTCTACCTCCAACTCCAATAGGACAACATATTTGAGCTTGGTGAATTAGCATTAAGAAACAACATCAGCTAGTTGTGATGCTTGCACCCAGTTTAAATATTCTAGCTAGTTGCTGTTGTCTAGCACACTTCCTGCTATGGAAAGAATGACAGCGGTAGTGCTATTTGAACTGTACAGTGCATACCAAAGATTTTTTGCTGTACTAACAGTAGCACACTGTCACTTTTCAATCAGTTTATTTTATGCCAAGTCTGACTTTGTGCTTTTCAACCCAAACCCAGCTAAAAATCTGTTAAAAGAGAAAAAGCTGCATGCTGTTTAAGATCAGATTTGGACCACTTACAAACCTGTACAATAATCTATTCTATCATACAGTATATAACAATAATTACTGTAACCCTGAAGTGAATTTCAGCTGACGGACTAAAGCACGGCTGGCTAGGGTTAAAAAGTTTTTAAAGTTGGATAGAAGGTTTCTGTAAAAATTGTAGCCCAACTTGCCATGCTGTAGGAGAAACCTAAAAATCCCCTTTCTGTAGCAAAGAAAGCTCATGTTAGCTTGTTCCTTGGGGGGAAGAACTATGCTGCTGCTCCGTGAATACAACAACAATAAATAAAACCAAACCAAAAAAGACCAAGTCGACATCTGCTGAGAGAAACTGCTAAAATATCGGTCAAATAGCTTTATCCTTAGTTTTCTCTCTGTCTTTCTGTATGTAAAGCTTCTAGTCCAAAGAAATCCTCCACCCACCTGGCTGTCCCGTCCTGCTAACAGCGCCCAAGGAGGGGGCGTGACTTACAGTTCAGGGGGTGGTGGCCATTTTCCATTCCTAGTTGCAGTTCGTCTGGATTTAATACAGGCTAAACCTGCCAAACTAACAAAAGATAAATGAAAATGAAATAGGAAGGGTATGAAACCAAAAACAGTCCCAAAGAGGTTTTCATTGCTTGTTTTTAAGTACTTAAAAATTATTTGCCAAATTTACTACTACTGTATTCCTTCTTAGGGTTTTTTTTTTTTGTGTGTGTTTTTGCAATATGCGATTTTTTTTATTTAATGTAATTTATATTTTTAATTGTGAATTAATTTAAGCAAACACATTTTTGTTGCCAAATCTCCCTCTTAACCCTTTTACCCTTGATGATTAGCTTTGCCAAAGTTTACACTGTATTTTTCTTTTCCTTTCTGTTCGATGCTGTATTTATTTATGAGGTGTTTTAGAACACGCTAGTTTTGTACTTATTAATAATTTTATGTTATTTAATTAGATGTAATTGTTTTTTGATGAATATTTATGAGTATTTAAGAATGTTAGGTGCATCAAAGATGCAGTGCATTTGCCAGGCCTGTTAATTTATTCTTAGCTAGCTTTACTTTAAAGCAAATGAGATGTTGTGTTATGAATGTTTAGACTTAATGACAGAACAATGTAGAAATGTCAGATTAGACTTGCGTACTTCTGAATGTGAACACTTGCTCTCACTCTTTAGCTAATTTATTTTTTGTTTGTTTGTTTGTTTTGTTTTTGTCCTGGTAATTATTTTTTAATTTTTTGTAATGAAAACAATCTCTTTATGACAAATATTAGCCTACCGAATGATGAGCACTGCATCTGTTTCCCTTTTCTTCCCTGTGATTTTTGTGCTTAATTTTGTTAATTTGTTTGCTTCCTGCTGACCATTGTTGAACAAGCAATGAATTTGAGACTGATGTTCTAGTGACACTTGATCAGGTGAAGTGAAGGGCCACATGTTGATATGAACTGACTCGCCAAAGATAACTGGAGTCCTTGAGAGGCCAATAAACTGTGTGTGTTTACATCCACGCAGCTCACACCCTGGTAAAGCTCGTATTCATATAACCACATGTACACTTCTTCAAAAGCATATTTGAGGTAGTGACTTTTTTAAGGTATATTTGTCACATTTTTAATTCAGCAAAACAAAAATAATTTATAAGAAATGGACTAAATAAAGAAAAATTTTAATTTACTTTTACAGCTGTAGGACATAATGTCAGATGTTTATGAGATATTTGTTTTATAGGGCACCTGTATATTGTATATAAAACATGGGTGTAACCACATTTTAAAGCCTCACTTTTTGGTTGTTACCATCTTGTTTTTATGAAGCAAAGCATCACATGTGAAAAGTAGGTCAATCTCTTGTCTCTTTTGCTTTAAATGCGACCATAATTTATAAAAAGTAACATTGTTATATCTTTAAGAAGACTTAAACTAAGACCATAAACTTATCAGAAAGGTTTGGGGCTTTTTTTTTTTTTTACCATGGTTGCAAATACTGTGAGAAATGGGGTCCTTTTCTTATGGACGTAAATGTAACTTGACTTCTTTTTGCAACCAGAGCAGCAACCTCTGCTGACTATTATAAAGAAAGTATGTTTAAGACAGTTATACACTGGCTTCACTTTCCAGGCTAAGATCAAAGGTTACATCCATCTTTTATATACAGTATATAAGTATTTTGCTGCCAAAAATTGATTTTTTTTTCTCAAGAAATCAAACCATATTCTCAAGCATGTCCTCTACAAACTTAAACCATGTCCTTGCCCAGGCACTATAAACAGGATGTGAAATAACTGCTGGTATCAGGATTTCAATGTGTATGACTGCGTGAATGCCAACACACCAACTTGTTTCACTTATTACAAAGGAAAAATGAGGAGTCCCTTAAAGCTAGCTGCTTCCAAGACTGACTTTGTCTGTTGTGTGTAAAAAGAAAAAAAAACTTTCTATTTCAATAGTGAGAACCAGAGAGGCTACCTCACTGACTTTCCATTTGTCCTTTTAATCGTGTTGATGAAACCAAAGAAACCAAAGATTTGTTTCCTCTTCGGTACGGTCTGCGCTCAGCTCCATGCTTTTGTACTTTCTGTTCTGTTTAATAATCCCACAGATTCTACATTTTCTTGTCTCTCTTATTCTTACTTTCTCTTTCTCACATTTACATGTTTCTCTTTTAGCTCCACTTGGCCTCTTATCTTCAAAAAGTGCAAAGAAGGTGAAAAGGCAGACTTTGTGTAGGCTCGGGCTATATGCAGAATATCAGGGCTTTATCAGTTGTAGGGGTATTAATGTTCAAATGACTTCAACTAAGTCATTTGAACATTTCATGCGATGAGCTTCGGAGTTTAGATTCCAAATTCAGAAATACACTCAACTGAAGATCAAAAACAGCCCCATGATTTAATGTAAAAAAAAAATTAGCATCTGTTATAAATATTTTACAGCTGAATGTAGTTGGTAAATTAACTGCTGGTAAATAAAAGGGCCTCAATATCACTTAAACTATGAGTAACGTCTTAAAAAATGTAAAAATTCAATGTGATGTGATAATATAAAAAAAGTCTGATTTTGTACAGTTCCTCTACTCATATTCTGGTTAATTGGCCTAAAAATAAGGAAAAACGAAGCTAAAACTTAACTGATAGTGTTTGTCTTTTCTAATTAATCTACTGCAACATTAATATTAAGAGTCACTGAGCTAAAATTGGACTTTGCTAAGGCCCGTTTCAACTAAACTTGACTGTATGACATATGAAGTAAGGCCTTTACTTTGAGACACAAAAGTAAAAATTACCAAAAATTATACAAGAGTGAAAAAAATAGCCCTTTAAACAAGTCCCAACACCTTGTGTATGAGATGTTTTCTGTTCAGACACCCACGTCATGTTTATTCATCATCAGTACTGTGTTTGAGCAGGAAGAAGCCAAATGAACTACTTCCAGGATGTGTCAAAATGACTCAATCATGTCCATTATGATGGTGATAAAAGCCAGTTAGACTAATTTTACTTAAACAAAAAAATACTTGGTAATTAGCATTGAAAACTAGGCTGAGTTGGAACTTGTGATGGCCCTACATTTATAGTCTTAATGGGACCTTTTATATTTATCACAGCAAAAATTTCTGGCACAACTTCACCTACTTCCAAGGTGCATGGAGAGGATGAAAGAATTCACAATGCAGGAACTCCAGCAACACTTGAGGGAAGATGAACAACTTTAATAATTGACCGATGCGTTTCGGCTTTTGGTCTTCATCAGGGTCATAGTAAAACATTGTAGAACATTGCTTAAATACTATTTAAATACTAAATAAAATACACTTTGCTTTTCCAAACCAGGATGCTTTGAAAACAAAGAGAGCGCTTTTGTTGCAAAGTATGAGATAACTTTGGATGAGTGCCTTTTTTGAACCGAAGCAAAGTTTAGATCTGTTGATGTGCTTTAAATGTCCTGTTCCCATGAAATAAGAAAAACCTCAGTGTGGATGCCACCACTGAGTGTCTTCACTGCTCTGTGGTGCTTTGCAGTGTAATGAAAGCGAAGAAATACATTAAATACCAAAGGTTTCCTCTTCTACGTACTATTCCTTCCCTGTTCTTTGTCTTTTCCCAGCTGGGCTTTCACAGGATGATCTGGTTGATGTTGTGCCTGTATTAACTGACTGAAAGATGTTAATGTCATATTTGCTAGAATTAACAGAGACATTAATGAAAAGTTTGACCTCTTGTCCTTTTGTAAATGTGGAAAGCCAAAGAGACATAAAAACTTTTTTTCTGCCATTTTTCCTTGTTTTTGTTAAAAGAAAAAACAAAATACTTAATGCTATAATCATCTACTGTAAGTTTAATGCATACTGGAACAGGATGGCCAATCAGATTGTATTTTGTTTATTACAAGCAATACTCTAAAAGGCAAGAAACCTGTCTTCACAATTAATGCATGTTGGTCCAACCAGGAGCCAACACAAAGATAAGTAGATTTTGACCCTCCGTAGATATGGAAAGCCACAAAAATAAAACTCTTATGTTTTACAAACAATATAAGTTTGCTTTATGAGTTCCAGACTTTGCAAATCAGTACAAATATTTGTGTAGATCACAAGAAGGCAAATCCCAGTTTTGCGAGGATTTTGCTTGTACAGTAAAAGAATGAACAGTTTTTCCATAATGTGGTAGAACAAAAAGCCTATGTATTCTGTTACAATGTTAAAAATGTAATTTTTTAAAACAGATAAAATCTTATTAGATATTTCTATGATTATGCTACAAAGCAGTTTCTTAGATGCCACAAAATTCATCATTTTCATTGTGGCTTTATTCAGCGTCTAATGTACAAAAATTAATGTCATGATTAATCATTGCTTGCTTCAAGTTTACTTACCATTTTACCATGACTGATGATTCCAATTGTCAAACTTTGACAGTGGTGAATGAAATGTTTGGCATCTTGGCCAAAGACACAAACAATTTGCATTTTTGGTCTTTGCTTTTCTTTCTCAGTTTAATGTAATATAACAAACTAAGTTTCTCAATTTCTCCAGTTACTTAATGACATCCTTGAAATAAAAAATAAAAAATTTTTAATTCTTGGCTTTCTATGTGTACAGAAAGTCAAAAATAAATGTTTTATAATACAGATAATTTCAAGTGACCTGGAATTTTCACAGGGAAATATGGAATATCTTTGTGCACTGAAGCCAACGAGACATAAAATTTTAAGTAAATAAAGTGATGAGAAAAGAAAGATTTTCAGTACAACAAAAAATATTTCACAATTGTTGCATTAGTTTTATTATTTGTGAAAGTAACTCCAGTGTGCAAATCTGATGGAATTTTAAAGTCATTTCACACAGCAAAAGCTGTGCAGATTTTCTAATGTTGACTCCATTTTTGGTTTCAATTGTAGATCTTGTTCTTGAAATGTCTTGCAATCTTGAGCAAGACAGAAACCACAATACTCAACCAGATCTGGTGGAAAATTAGCTCTTTGTTTTCCTCTTTTCTGTTTCTTCTTCTTCTTCTCTTTTTAAATGGTCGCAAAGCTTTAAAAATAAAACTAAACATGGAGACAAACTTATGAGCGTTGTGCGCAGACCGTGCTCTCTTTACCAAACTGTTGCAGATATACCTCATAGACACTAGTGTTAGGATGATGTTATTATAGCTTATGTCATAAATTATTCACTTGCTCTTCTTTCTTTTTTTGGTAACTGTGACTTTAAAATGAAACAAATGTGGGGAAAAAGCTTTATACATTTTTAATTTGTGATTTCTTTTTTTGTGATAGCTAAAAAGGTGCGCTAAAACCAAAAATTTAAAATGCTTGTCTTCTTCTATGCTCTTTCTTGTTGATGTATTGCTGTTCTCCGTCTATCCCATCTGCCAAGGATTGAAGGACACATCATTTTAAATCTTATTTTTTGGCTCTTTTAAAGGGGGTTTTTGTCCCCTCGTATGGATATTTTTGGGATTGGGAACATTGTTGGAATGATGTCACAATCTACATGTTTCAGCCCAGAATAATAACGGCTGCTTTCATGTACTTCTTTTACATTTTTAGTTTTGGTTTCTTTCCTTCCCAGTGCCGTAATGCTAGCATCACATTACATAACCCATACAGCAGTTCTATAGCCCAGATTTTATGCATGAGTATAATTAGCTAGCCATGTAATGCATTGTGAGTCTTATTATTAACCATCTTCTTGTTGTCATCTTCTTGATTCATTTTCATGACTATATGCTGTACACACAGACCCTTGTGTTGCATCTCGCATTGGCACACCTTTGACCTCCTGATGTTTAACCTGATAACTTGTTTCCATTTGGAGTATTGAAGCATCAGCACCCACAGTGAGAAGGGATTATCAGGATACTGATAGTTTAAAGGAAAATTTATCATATAATTTAGAAGCTGGCCCTTCCTGTGATCGTTAAAGTAAATGTGATGCCTTTGACGTAGAAACGGTTTTGACTGAAATCAAACAATAATCAAAGTAGTATTCTGTTTTTGTTTTGTTTTTTGCTTGGTTTGAATATTGCTGGACGTGAACTTGAAACCACTAAGCAGCAAAGCTTTAAGAAATTGTTCATGTATCTCATGCTCTGACCATTTATAAGAGGGATGTTTAGGAGAAAACTCAAGATTTAATTCATTTTTAAAGGCTATTTATGAACAAAAAGAGCCAAAGAACAAATGGACAGTTGATCAAATTTGAGTTATTTCAGTATCCAAAGGAAAAGAACATTTTAAGTGATGAGAATCTTGATACAAATGGCCCCTCATAACTCAATAACTAAAATGAAAATTAAACAAAAGTTACTTCAGTGTTTCAGTGAGGGAAAAAAAATCTTTAAGCTCACTTAAGGCTAGTGTTTTGTGAACGTGGTCAAAGTGTTACTCTAACTTAGAGAAACTAGTCAGAAAATGGCATCTATCACCTGAAAATTAACAGTCTGACTTTGGAAAACCTTTTTTTCTTTTTTTTGGTCCTTGTTGAGTATATGTTTGCTTTGTTTCATTTGTCTGTTGATTAAGTGTATGATGTAAATTAATATGCTAAATCCTGAATGTTATTTTTGTGCTATAAACCCCAGAGTTAAGTTGAAAATTCCTAAGAATCAGAACTTTACAAGTCCGCTAAGTTATTAATTTTCTAATAACGTATGTGTACGAAACATTAACCTGCACAAGTGAAATAATGAAAACAATGACATAAAATTTGTATATGTGCATTTAGCTGCATTTCTTTTGTGCATATAGAAATCCAGTCAGAACCTATGGTTTTAACATCAGCAGCATCAACAAAATGGGGTCAAAGGTTAAAGAGGCAGACTCATGAAGTCAGTACGTGGATAAAATCACAACCTGTCCATATTTTTAGTTACCACGGACACTGCAGGGGAGAATAATTAATGTAGCTTCCTTTCAAAAATACATTTTTCCATGCTTACGCGCCAAAACATCCCCCTGAACAATATTTTAATCCTTTTGTTTTTGCTTCTTAACCTTTTCTTTTTTACTTATTTAATTTAATTTTAAATTTTAATTTAATTTTCTTTATTTTTAATTTTTAATTTGTCATATTTGTCATACTGTAATTAAAAATCAAATGAGGCATTTTTATTTTTGACATTTGGTCGGAACAGAAAAAGTGAAGTGACTGCAAACTTGTGGTGTGGAATAAAAATGATGATCAAACATGAAGAAGATATTTGGAGAATAATTGTTGTTCCACTCTATGTATAAAAGAAGAAAAAAATCAATAAAGAAATCACAATGGTCTTATCCATGTACAACTGATTCTTCTGTTATTTTGTTTATAATAAAAAGTACAATGATGGGAAACTGCAGATTCATATACTCAGTTTACTTTTCAAGGTTTAAACGTTTATAGAAAGTTCGACAATATATAATGAGGTGGTGTGTTTTAAATATAAACTAGTTAACAAATGTGGTCACTAATGTCACCCTTTGGTTTTGGTCTTTAAGGTTTAAAGTTACCATTTTGGTTTTTGTTGTTTGTTTTTGTTTTAGGCGTAAAATGACCATTAATAATCAGTTAATATTAACTATCGCGGTTAGTAAGAATTTGCTAATGTAAGTACCCAAGTATTTACACCCATGAACTATATATCACCCAAAGAAACATACTTGCTAATTACTGCTAGCCAGTGTTGGGAAGGTTAAATGTATTCCACTGCAGATTACAGAATACATGCCCCAAAACATATTTTGTAATGTGTTACGTTACTCAGTGAGAGTAACGTATTCTGAATACTTTGGATTACTTAATATATCATGCTTTTTAGCTTTTTACAACTACATGAATGTACTACTGCTGTGTGATTTATTACTATTACTGAAAGTTACTTGTCATACCAATACAAACTAGATTTTTGAGTAACAGTAGGGTGGAAATTAGGTAAGGCTGCACTTTTTGCAGCAATCTCGTATGTGTGTACACGGTGTACAGTCGAGTCTTAACAGCTTACTTACAACTGGGCTCGTCAGGCACTCTTCTTGGCTGCAGTGGTTATTATTATATTTACATGCTTCCAGCTCCCGTTTCTGCTCGATGACAGCTCGTACTTTTCAAGTCTCCTTTTTCTCCCTCCTCGCGCTCACAGACACATAACGTGTATGGCGGTCCATTCTCCCTGCAGCACGGACTACACTGCCCATGAGGCTACATTGTTTAGGGCGATGCCTGTAGCATTCTGCCTGTTGCCTTCATATTAAATAATTTTCTGAATAATCATTTTAAAAAATATTTCTTCATGTCATTATGCGGGCCACAAGACTGAGACACAGGCATTAGAGCCTCTTAATGCGTGTTTTGTTTGGGTTTCCACCGGCGTGGAATGACCAAAAATAGAGAGGACATAGCCGAACATATGAAACAGGAAAATACTGCCGTGTCATTTATTTCATCAAAGTAACTGTATTCTGAATACCACCTTTTTAAACAGTAACTGTAATAGAATACATTTACTCATATTTTGTATTTTAAATATGTAATATACATGTATTCCGTTACTCCCCAACACTGCTGCTAGCAGACTAATGAAATATTAGAATTTCACTTACTAACACTGAATCAAATTTCTTGTATGGTCAGTATAACACAGCGGGCCACGTTATTTGCCAGCTGCATTAAAAGTGCTCCAACAGCCCAAACTGAAGAGAGGACGGAAACTACCTACAGAGACCAAAGGTGTTTTATTTTTTTATACAGCAGGCTCCAAAGGGTTTTATTTAAAGAGGGGCATTTTAAAATGGGAGTCTGGAGACTAACTGAGACATTAGAGATAGTTTTGGTTGCCACTTGATTTGGAGAAGTCATATTGTTTAGGAGTTCAAATCACCCAACTTATGTGGGACCAGAAGACACCTTAATCTTCTGCATTCAGCAGAGGTGTAGCGGTCTGGGTAAGCAGCAGAAGGTTTTCAGATACCAAAGTGTGCTGAAAGAAACTTGAATTTGGGAATGCTTTAACTAGAAGAAAAAGTGTGGTTTGTTTGAGGGTGCAGCTACCATGGGATTGTCAAGTCAAAACCAAACAAGTGTGCAGTGACTTTAGTTTCTCAGTCAAATTAAAATCAAAAATCAAAATGTGATTGAAGTGTAGGCTTTCAGCTTTGATTAATGGGTTTCAACAAAGTAGTAATTGGAGTCCTTTTTAGAGGTTTGAAAGTGACCAGTGGTCAGGTGAGTCCTGTTCCCTGACAGATTAAGCAAATAAATAATCTGGAGTTTAAGTGTCGAACTTTATTTGGTAACTGCTCACTGAAACTCTCAAAATGAGGTCCAAAGAGCTGCTTGTGAAAGTGAAGAAGGCCATCATTAGCTTTACTTTGGTTCAAAGAAAAAAACCTTTTGGAGTGACCAAACCAACAATCTAGTTATTTCCTATGAAGAAGGAACGCACTGACCAGCTCAGCGACACCATACAAGCTGTAAGACCAAAAAAAGACAACTAAGTGTGCGATGACTGAATTATTTCCATGGGAAAATAACATCACAACATCTAACAAAGTCAAGAGCGCTCTCAAGGGCTCAAGATCTTTACAAATGTAAATACAGAAGGTTTACAGAAAACTGCAAACCACAGCCTACCTCCTAAGTAGAGAGAGCTGCACAGTTCTGGGAAAACAATTCTTTGGACAGATGAAATCAAGATTAACTTTTCCCAAAAAGTTAATCCTGATGGGAAGAGACAGAAAAGAGGTTAGAGTACAACATCTGTCAGACATGGTGGAGGCAGCATTACGTGGGCATAAAGGTCTGCCAGCGGATCCGGATGTAGTGTTTACTGATGATGTGATTGCTGATGGAAGTAGCAGGACATGAACTGTGAAGAGTTCAGGGCATTGGTCTTTTCTCGGGATTCAGGGAAAGCTCCAAAACTGATTGGACAGAGCGTCACAGTTCAAAAGCAACCCAAGAGGTTCTCAAGGCAAAGAAATGGGATGTTGTTCAATGTCCAAAACAGTCAGTCACCTGATGGAACAGTTTTTCATTTATTAAATATAAAAACTGAATCCATGAAGACCCACAAACAAGCATAGACTGAAGGTAGCTGCAGTAAAGTCCTGGCAAAGCATCTTTAATTTTGATTTTTTTCCTCAGTTTCCTTAAAGACGTGTTTAAAGTTTCATCTTGTCCCGCATTTTCTTTTGTTAGATTGGTCCCCTCTACCTCTCACCTTGCCTCTTTTCTTTTTAACCACTCCACGACCCCATCTATTTCTTTCTTTCTGTGTCTGTAATGACTCTACCGCCTCTTCCGTCTGATTCTACATCTCTTCTCTCTTCATTCTTTTCTTCTCAGTGTCACTCTGCTCTGTTTTCTCTCACTGTAATCATTCCAGCATCCATCTCCTCTCATCAATCCACCTCGTCACTTCTCCCCTTTAACCCCTCCTCCCGCTCTCTTAATCACTCCGTCCCAAACCTCCTGCTCGCCTTCCTACCTCTGTTGCCAGGGAAACAGTGGCCCATTGTGTAGCTGTTAATCTGGTGACATTGTCTTTCTATTACCTGTGGGTCAGATGCCTGATAAGGAGAACAAAGCGTGGGAAACCGAAGAGCAACTCACTGGAAACTGCTGTACAATGAACAGCTTGATTTTAAGATTTTTGTGTCACTGCTTTGTGCTAAATTCACATTAACAGTCCAGCAGATTCCTGCGTGGTGCTGGTTTCCACTCAGGCTGAAGTACGAGGACTTTGTGCTGCAGGCTGCGTGGTAGAAGGGTGTTTGCTGGACTAGGCTGACATTGCTAATGCCAATGGACAGGAGCCAATACACCTCCACAATGAGTGTAAACAGGCAGCATGCAGGAGAAAGGGAATCAAATAGCCTGTAAACTATGCTGAGCTCGGTGCAGCCTGGCTGATATCGACCACCATGCCGTTCCCAAACAACGTCACCTGACCTGGCTTTGCCATTTTGGTTCTGCTTTAAAATGAGAGCACAGAAAATAATTCATCAGCAGACTCACGCACATCTTTATATACAGAAGCTGATCTGAATAGTCGGACCTGCACAGAAGAGCGGGAATTAAGACTGTAGTGTTTAATTATTAATAACAACCTCAAGTGACCACGAGAAGAACTGCAATTTTTAGGTGTTTGCCCCTTGATTATCACTTGATTCTGTCATTCAGTGGAGAAATTTATACAAGGCGAGCTCTTTATTCCTCTGAGAGACTGTGCAGAATTTACTAAATTTTCTTTCTATTTTCTTTGTTTTTTATTCTCTGCTTCCCCAGTTCTCTCTTTGGTTTCCTCTTATGCTCGCTTTCTCTTCAACCTTCCATCTTTCTCCTCCTCTCCTTTCGCCCTTCGTTCTTTTACCTCTATCCTCTCCCAATTTTATTTCTCTAATTTCATTTTACCTCATACCTCGCTCCGTCCTTCTCTCTCTTGCTCTGCAGAAATCAATGGTCGTTCTCCTCAATAGGAGGTCACGGGGTTCCGGGCGCTGGCGTCCTGGCTTTTCAATTACTAGCAGCCTGCAGTCACCATAGCGCGTGCACACACAAAAATACACACACCTACACCTTTAGTACTGAGCCGCTCCTCCAACCCACCGTTGCAAAATTAAGTGCAAAGATTTTGAGATGAAAGGACAATTTGGATGTTGAAATGACAGAAACCATCAGAGACAGATAGAGATGGAAATCAAAGTCAGATTGTTGAAGGAAATAAAGAAGAAAAATCTGAAGAATGGAGTGTCAGTGATCCATGATGAATGTTTGCATTGCGTGTCCTCTCGTGGATGTCAGTCACTTGTGATATGAAATCAACACCTTCCAGTGCTGAATGATGCAGAAATACTGAATTATTGTTAATTCTATTCTGGACAACAGCATTGGATGAAAGCAAGGAGAGGACTAGTGATACCAATCAGCAGTACATCTACTCAGGTACTTTCAAGAGTGTTTTCAAGATTTTCAAGGAGGCAAATTAAAAAAGCAACATCAAAAACTGACAGAATCAAACCTCCCTAAGCCTGCTTAACACCACAAGGGCAACAATGATTTGAGCTCTGAGCTTTAAGCTAGTGCTCAAATACAGCGGGGTGATTGGTGGAATGAATGCAGGTAGAACCGAGCAGGGCTCCACCTAACGACCACCTAAAGTATGAAAAGCCTGTCCTGAGAAAAGACAAAGCTGTAACATTTCTGTAAAACTTCTGATCAAATATTCTGATTTCATGTGGCCTGCCTGCACCGCCTCATTTAAAACAAATCCTGAAAATGCTCCCTCTAATGTGGGTGCCGATGAGGGGGCGGAAAACTTCTGTTTCGTTATGTTCAAATCTCCAACCTGTAGAAATGCGAGCTGGTTTTCAAAAGACATGAAGGCAGCGAGTGTTTCAAGTAAGTAGCCTTCCTAAACTATTGGCCATATTTAGTGGGAGGAGATTTTAACGATGCTCCGAGTAGTTTTTGACATTTTTACAGTGTAAGTAATGAGAAGTACACATCTGAGGAAAAATACAGAAATAGATTAAATGGGTTCAGTCTTGGTAGCCGGGGATCAGTCCGCCAGGCCCTCCGCTCCTGGCCGCTGTCCGGCACACAATGCACCCGCCTCCTGCGGGTGGTGGGCCCGTGTCCCCTTTTCGGGCTGTGTCCGCCAGGGCTGCCCTTTGTCACCGACCGATACCGGTCGATCTACGTCCCTACCCTCACCTATGACCACGAGCTGTGGGTAGTGACCAAAAGAACAAGATCGCGGATACAAGCACCGGAAATGAGCTTCCTCCGAAGGGTGGCTGGCCTCTCCCTTAGAGATAGGGTGAGAAGTTCAGCCAGAGGGGCCCAGAATAGAGCCGTTGCTGCTCCACATCGAAAGGAGCCAGCTGAGGTGGTTCGGGCATCTGACAAGGATGCCTCCTGGGTGAGGTGTTCTGGGCATGTCCCACCGGGAGGAGGCCCTGGGACAGACCCAGGACACGCTGGAGAGATTATATCTCTCGGCTGTCTGGGAACACCTTGGTGTTCCCCCGGGTAAGCTAGAGGAGGTGGCTGGGGAGAGGGAGGTCTGGGCTTCTCTGCTTAGACTGCTGCCCCCGCGACCCAGAAAAAGATGGATGGATTTGAGAACTTGTTTTAGTTTGAGGGATTTTTTAAAAAAAATATTATTATTCTATGGTAGCTGCTTTTTTTTTTTTGTCAGGATAAAGATTCAATTAAATTTAATTAAGTTCAGAATGGATACGACAATCCAAACAGGATCAGAGTCTCAGTAAACATCTGCACCAAACCTCCTGACACTTGTTTAGCTGACAAGTTTGACAAAACTGAGACAATTAAGAAAAGAGAAAAGGAAAAAAGAAAAAATCAAAGAAAATGCTAGCGAGGGGTGGAGCACAAGGAGAGAAGGTAACTGAAATAAATAAAAACAGATGCTGGAAAGGAGAGGAATGAAGAAGAGGAATGAAGGAGACAGAACAGGACAGGACAGATTATTTGGACAGTGGTCAAGAGAGGAAGACAGGAAGAAAAAATAGGAGCTAAATGAGGAGTAAATTAAAAGAAGAAGTGGAGATAAAATAAAACAAGGAGAAAAAGAAAACATGGGATGAAGTACGATGAGGAAAGAGGGGAGAGCGAAGAAAATGAAATGAAAGATAGTTGCTGGCTCAGATGCAGGGAGGAGAGGGGGGGGTTGGTCGCTCAGCCGGCCGTCCTCAGGGGTTATTGGGTCGTGGACAGCCAATCTCTCTCAGCTTAATCAACAGCAGCAGAGGTGATTGCAACACCGCAGGGGACTGCTGGGAAAAACGAAGGAAGGAGGCGGAGGGAGACGAGATAGGAATGAACGGTGCAGGAGAGGAAGGGGGGAGGAACAGCGAAGATGAGGAAAAGATTGGAAAAGCACGGAAAACTGGGGGAAGAGGGGGGTGTGCAAGAGGAAAGGAGGGAGGACAAACGATTGGAAAAGATGGGACAGAGAAAACGGGGGAGGGGTAAAGAGCAGTAAGGGGGACAGAGGAGAGGAAGAGGGGAGAAAATTATGGGATGACAGGAGGAGAAAACAGGTGAGGGGGTAAAAGCAGAAAAAGATGAAGCACAAATGAAGAGAAATGAGCGAGAGGGCGAGACGGGAAAGAGGAGGAAAGGAATGAAGTGGAAGATAAGAGAAAGACAGATGGGAGAGGAAGTGAGGAAGATGTGGGAGAAAGGGGAAAAAGAGGAACTGAAAGTAGGCAAGTGAAAGGAATGTTTTCCGAGGCAGAGATGAACGTGGAGGAGAAAGCAAAATGAATGGAAACTCAGATGAAAAAGGTGACAACTATGAAGACATAAATAGAGAGGGAAGGAAAGAAAGAAGAATAAAGGGAAGATAAAGAGAAATAGGCTGAGGATTAAAAGGACAGTTAAGGAGAAAAGACGAGATGAATGAAGTGAAAGAAGTGAAAGAAGAAAGGAAAACAGAGGAGGAATAAAGGAAATCAAATCCTGGTTGTGTGTTAGACCGTGCTATATTAGCCTTAAACAGCAACAAAAAAAAAAAAAAACTCATGCAACAAAACTTCAAAAGTGTCTCGAATCACCTACATTTGTCCAAAACTAACCAAATAACAAGAAGCCAATTTTAACGCTACTTTTATTCCCCCCCCCCCTTTTTTTTTTCTTTTGAGGTTATTGGATTGATATTTTTAATGTGCCCTGATAGAGCTTTATCCAAATACAAATACACAACAGCCACAGCATAGATGCCTTGGGTTGGTGTGCCTTCTGAAACTTTCTAAAGTCGGAATTCGAACTGTAAATCCTGACTGGAAACTCAGGATTTTCAACTTTTAACTTCAAATGGAAAGCAGCATAAAGCCCCAGTGACCTCCATGTTTTGGAGTCTTTTTTATATCTCACCTGTTTGGATACTGTTACACCTGGCTTAGCTGTGCAAGGAGCCCATTATACTTGCCATTCTCACTCTCATGAATGCTGTTGCTGCTTTGGTGGAGTTTCAGCCAGTCATGCACCTCTCAGATTTGGTGTCTGCGCACAGGTGAGGACACAACAGTATGATCAAGTTGTTTTTTCTCAGCGTAGAAGCTGAGAGGTTCACAGATTATATAGAGGGAGATGTTTCAAGATGTAAAGATAACTGGCTGCTCCAATGTGAAGGGTAAATGAGGCAAGTGGTATCAAGTGCTTTGAGTGTTCAGGCACTGTACAAGAACCAGTCCATTCACCATTAATCATATTATATATATATATA
>NW_024582744.1:0-1130 GCF_018398535.1 Haplochromis burtoni
AGACAGGGGAACACTAACACCAGGGACCAATAGAGGGAGCACAAACCCAGAACCCAGTATCTAAAATCCCAAAACACAAACCATCCCAAAACAGCCATGAATAATAATGAAAGTAATAACAATAAAGAACATAAACACAAAGTCACTGAGTCATGGTCGCAGGACCATGACAATATTAGGATGAGGGATCAGAATCTGGAGTCATGCAGACTACTGTTTCATTTAGCGTGAATCTATAACATTTGTACAGCAGATCCAAGTTGATCCAAATCATCTGCATAGAGGAGAACTTTAGTAGCAGGCTTGTATAAAGTGAAGCTTTGTGCTCAGATTTGCTGCAAACACTCGTTTTACTTCTGTTACCCTGTTTTGATGCAGAATTCAGTTGAAATCAGGCAAGAACGGGACTTTCTTTCTTAATGTGTTCTTGTGAATTGATTGTGTATCGCATACATTTGATTTGACTTTCTGCGAGACAACAGTCGTCCGCTGGCCAAAAAAGTTTTCCAAATACCTCCACGTGATCAAGCCTGGATTTAGAAAAGAATAGTAAAAAGAATCTGCACTTCCTGCTTCACATGCAATTTGTGTTGTGTGTTCAGAGGCGGCGGCAATAGGGGAGACCTCGGCTCATCCAGCTGGACAGCCTGATCAGGAGGAGTAGAACATTAACTCAGGTCTTCCAGGGCACCCTGCAGACTCAGCTGCTGGCAACAGCGAGGGAGTGCGGCCCCCGCTGGGATGACGTGAACGCCAAACAGGAGTCCAGGTCGATTGCAGGTATGCGAGTCAGACCTTCTGAGGAGGGTTTCACTTTTCTCTCTTCTTTATAATTGACCCTTTTTTCTCTCTCTCTCAGCTCCTTGTCTCAGAGTGGGAGGGATTTGAAGCACAAAGGGAGGAGCTTGTCATTTGGTTGGCTGATATGGATGTCCACCTGAGTGAGGTTTACCAGCTAACAGGAAACACCAGTGAAAAACTGAAACAACTGCAGGTGTGGCCTTGTTTTGATATAACATATATTTGATATGATACATACGTCAGATACATTGTCCTAAACTGGACTAACAAAGGACCATGAGTCCAACATGAAACTTACCTTACATAAGGTAAGGCTGAAGTTCATTGAT
>NW_024582744.1:2039-3263 GCF_018398535.1 Haplochromis burtoni
TCTATATCTGTTTTAGGCTAAGTGCCTTTTGTTTAGATGAACTGTTGGACTTCCAAACCAGCAGGGTTAGGGAAGTCGTTTATGGGGTCACACTCTGACCACACACACACAACACACACACACACACTTACACAGCACACAGGCAAGGTACTCTTTGTGTGTATATAGACGTCATATGTTAATGAACCTGTGTATATGACGAGAGCGACTGGGGTCAAGTGAAGGAACGGCGCTTGTCGTGGTTCTCTCCCTCATGCATGAGTAACACAAAGAACTTTGCCTACTTGGTGTTTAATGCTTTTTGCTGGGTAGTTGAATTGCCCTTAACATTCCAGCGAATAGGTTTATGCAACAAACCTATCACTGTCTCCTTTCAGTTTTTAAAGGTTGCCATGTTAGAAAAAACATTTTGCCCTGCCATGCTGTTTATTGATGTGGTAAATTAATAGTTTATGAAAATATCTCTAAATCTGTTAGTTGTTTTTTTTTAATATTCAGTAATGATCATGTCTCACCTTTAGTCTTCTCTGTCTTAGTTTCAGGTTTCCACCATGTGTTCAGGAGGTTTACTCGACCAAGCAGTCTTTGGGTTTCGGCTAAGTACTGTTTAGAATACCAGAATGGGAAGGATGGTGTAGGTTTAAGTTCATTAGATTGATACATATATACCATACAAGTGGAGTTGATGATCGTCTGTCCATGGAGTTCGGAAACACGTAAGCTAAACTAAAGTTCAATATGTTTAGGCTGGGGGGGGGGCCCACGTAGCACTGAATATTTCTTTTTCAGTCACCTTTTCCATTATGTGTTTATACACCTCTCTGCATGTAATTATTTTTATTATTATCATTATCATTATTATTATTAGTAGTATAACTGATTATTAATCTCTCTTCCACAGCATATCTCTGTCCAGTCTTCCTTACCTCCCCCTTGCCACCCCTTCTTGAGCCTGGTTCTGCTGAGGTTTTCTTCCTGTTTAAATTTAGTTTTTTCTTCCCATTGTCTCCAAAGCCCTTGATTATGATGTTGGGTCTTTCACTGTTTTGTTTGCATTATAATAGGGTCTTTACCATAGAATATAAAGTGACTTAAGGCAACTGTTAATGTGTTTTGGTTCTAGCACTACTCCATTGGATCATTTTTCAGAGCTATGTTCATATCGTAGCTCTGAAGAATCATATAGTCATATACTGTCTCCTGGATGTAGAAAAGCTATTTTTT
>NW_024582744.1:39805-43172 GCF_018398535.1 Haplochromis burtoni
ACAATAAACTAAAACAAATAGAAGAGAGCGATAGATGGCATGCCAAATACACAGGCGCCATCTTGACTCTCATACATGATGCAGGTTCTGTTTTCTGGTCTGGTCCAGCCACTTCCACAATTTGTCCCAGTTTGAGAACCTTTGTCTCAAGCAGTCGATTCAAAAAAGCAAGTCTTGCTCCATCATGTGCATCCAGCCGAGCCCCAAATAACAATGGTTCCTCTAGAAGCCAAAACCAAGAAGAAGTCAGTTCAAGTCCTTTCCACGTGAAACTGGTCCAAACTTTAAAAAAGGCCATTATATAAAACAATGGAAATTCATAATATATTAGGAGCTGGTGGGCATGTGTGTTCTGTTCCTAGGTTTTGTTTCCCTTTTTGGCACAGATAGGCGGGGCAGTGCTTGATGGCATTCTGGCACACCTGCAGCGCATCGGACGTCATCAGTGAGAGCATTTATGGAGCTGTGCGTCGGACGTCTGGTGTCGGAGTATTGTCGCTTCCACAAGTGGTAACCTGTTTTTGCAAAACAAGTCTTTAAATTCACGCTACTGAGCTGTATGTTTAAACATCCGTCTCCCTGCCTGCTTTTCCTCTGCACCAGCCTGTCTCGCCACCTGCTCGCCGCCCTGTTTCGTTTGGTATTGGCCTTCTCGGATCTGTGACTGAGATTTACCTCGCACCAGCCTGTGACCAGTACCCATACCTGTATTTTCTGTGTTTCAAGTAAGCTCTCCAACTCTCCTGGTTCACCTAAGTTTAACTCTCGACTTTCGGTGCTATCCCTAACTCTGTTTGTCCCTCATTCTCAGGTCGCTCCGGTGCGCCACCTATCCTCCCGCATACCTTGGTTCTGTTTCATCCCCTCGGCTCTGTCTCCTCGCACTTTTACCCTGTCACTGTACATAGCCCTTGTAAATATTCCCCTATCACTGTAAATAAATCAACATCCACGAGCCCGAGCCCGTGTTTGTTTCTGCTACTAAATCCTCCTGTTAAAGTCACCTAACATAATAACATATCAAAATTCGAGTTTACTAAAAACATTGAAGCATCCGGAGATCACGTGAGGAATGCCAGCATAGTTTTTAGTTCTGCACACATTGTCACAGTTTATCACGTATGCTGTCACATAAATTAGTTATCTTGACGCCGATCCCACTATGGACACCTCGTTAACCAGAGACTAATGGAAAAGGGAGATTACTTAGTCTCCCTTAAAGAAGAAGTTTAAAGATTCCTCCGTCACTAAGGAAGACCTCAACGAGGCTATTGCTAACGGCGTATGTTTTTATGTTGCCACTCTCTCCTCCTCCAACTTACTTTAAAGACATAAACTTTGCGGTGTCTAAATTTATTTAGAATGTCAAAAAGCTTAGGATACGTTTGTCAACATTGCAGAGTCCCAAATTGTTTGGTGGCCTGGCAGTACCAAACTTTGAGTTTTATTACTCGTCATTCCAAATCAGAGCGCTTAGTACGTGGGTCAAACCAGAGGCTACTACTGCATGGAAAATGATCGAATCTGCCAAGGCAGCACCGCATAGACTACAAGATCTTCTGTTTTCTAATATACCTGCCAAAACGCTCTGCAACCACAACAAATTTGGACTTGTTATTGCCAATTCTATACAGGTATGGAGGAAAATAGAATGATGGTTAGGTGCTCCAGTGAAATTTTTGTAAAGGTTCACCATACTGGCATAATATGAAGTTACTATGTGGCAGCCAACCATTTGTTCAAACCTCTTGGTTTTCACTCGGGATAAACCTTTTTGATGATCTATGCAATGCCCAAGGCCTTCGTTCATTTCAGGACTTAAGGACAGGTTTTTCCCTTCCTGCATCTTCTTACTTTGTGTATCTGCAGCTCAGATCAGCTTTAACAACATATGGTATCCCCTGGGACTCTCCTCTCCCTTCTCATCCCATGCTGGAATGGATCTTGCCTAACTCTGGCAGACCCTCTGTTTCCAAAATCTACAACAAATTAGCCAAACATGGTATAAAGCCCCTGCCCATTGAATCTATTTGGGTCAAGGAAATGGGAGAACTACAGGTTAATATAGACTGGGATACAGTGTGGTCTAATCTGAGTTTGACTTCTAGGAACCTGGCACATCAACTAATTCATTTCAAAACCATACACAGAACATACATTACACCCTATAAGAGACTCCAGATGAAACTACGGGCTACATATCACTGTCACATATGCAATGATTTGTCACCAGGCACGTTCTTACACATGTTTTGAGACTGTCCAGTTATATCCAATTTTTGGGTCTTTATGAACTCTGTGTTATTTGAGGTGCTGGAAGTTTTTTATATTCCCAATCCTGGTCTTTGTCTCCTTAATGATACTTCTGAAATCTCCTTAAAACAAATAAAATGCAAAATGTTCACCAGATTCACATCCCCAAACAGGACAATTACAAAGCAATGGTTTAGTCTTGACGTTTGTATGGAATCATTCTGGATAAAATGTCTTATCCGTATCATTAATCTTGAACATACCACCGCAAAATTAAATAAAGCTCAATCCACAACTGTCGAAGCTTGGAAAATCTTCTCATCCAAAGTTATTCTTTCTTTCCTGTCCCCATGCCTTGTGACCAATGTTTGCTTTGCTACTGCAGTTTACAGTTGTATGTCTGTACATGCATGTCTTATTTTCCGTATCTTCACCCCCCAAGTAAACACCCAGATACTTCAAACTACCTATTTTCCACTTTAAACCTGGAAGCTGCGGGAGCTCAGCAAATAAATCTCCTAACTTATTGACATCTTGCTGACTGCTAACAAAAACAACAATAATATCATGAGCAGATGCAGATAAGCTAAACAACATCTTAAAACCTGCTAAAGACATCCCAGCAATAGAACACCTAACATTTAACATTGGTTCAATACACAGAGCATATAACATACCAGACAAGGAAGAACCTTGTCTAATACCTCTGGTTACTTTAAAAGGTTTACACAAATAACTGTTTATTTTGAGTACACTTTCAATGTCTTTGTACAACACCATAATCTTGGCAATTAAATCCAGAGGTTACGGTGCTAAACTCTGTCAAAAGCCTTTTCTTGGTCCCGTACATCCCAATGAACTGGAGACCTCCAAAATATTTCTGACTAGTGACACATTACTAACAATAGACCTGCCTGGTGTCATGTATTTAATATATATATTCTTAGTGCTTATTGTCTGATTATATTGTTTTATGTGTGCCTTTATAAACCAGACCCAGACGAGACCAGAACTAGGTTAAGAGTGACAAGTTGCCCTGGCAACAGAATTTAGAAAGAGGAAGTGCAAAGCTGCACCTGAAATTTGACACAAAGAAAAGAGGAACTGAGTAAAC
>NW_024582744.1:43192-52861 GCF_018398535.1 Haplochromis burtoni
GTGTGTGTGTGTGTGTGTGTGTGTGTGTGTGTGTGTGTGTGTGTGTGTGTGTGTGTAACGTGCTGCAAAAATATATAACGAGATTGGCTGCTGCTGCCTCAGACTTGAGCTGGCGTTTCTGTGTGTGCTCAGTCTCCATTTCCGGGAATGTAAAAATAAAGATCATTTTTTGAGTTGGACCACTTTGAGCTGTTTGTCGTTTTTCACCGCCAAAAGAATACAAAGAACCAAACACAATAGGTTTGTGCTTGGTGGACAACCTGATCCATCACCTTCTTCAGCCTGTTTGCCAGCACTTTTGACAGTATTTTATCATCAGTGCACAATAAACTGTCTTTTCAGCTTGTTTTAGCTTCATTGCCCACTCCTGACCTTTCTGCAGTGCAGTCTTTTGCCTCTCAGGCAGAGAAAGATCTCTGGTGTAGATTTGGCTGCACACTGATGCTATCTGTTTGGCATTTCTCTGACAGCCGCCCATGCCTGCCTAAGCATTTTTTCCCTTGGTTTCTTAAGTGGGCACACGGGTTGGACCATGTGTCCAAAGGGGGGATGCTACAGGTTGTAACAAAGCTGTGGTTCACAAAAGACTTTTCTGCAGCAGCTGGACACTTTTTTTGTATAAAGTGTCTCATTTGCATGACCAATAATGTGGGACGTACAGCTCATGTAGACATCCATGTAGACATGGATTTTATTGAACTAACACCATCAGAGGGAAAGAAGTATTGTTTAGTGGTGGTGGACATGTTTTCCAAGTTTAGGTTTAGGTTGCGAACACATTGTGCATATCACCCACAATACGGAGGTGCCGTGGAAAGAGTGAATGGCTCTTTGAAAACAAAATTGGCAAAGTGCTGTGAAGAAACTGGACTTTCATGGCCAAAAGCACTCCCCCTTGTGTTAATGTACATACGCATGCGGGCCAGACCTCCAACACATCTCAGCCCTTATGAGGTGTTGTATGGGTGCCCTGCTATAGTGGGGGCAGAGCCTCCAAAGTGGTGAGCCATGTCCACAGAACTGTGTGACAGTGAAATGATTGTGTATTGTCAAAATCTCTCTAAGACTCTCTCGCAGATACACCAAAACATGAAGGCAGCCATGTCTAAACCAGCAGAAGGACCATTGCACCCGTTTAAGCCAGGCCAGCCAGGATGCTGGTGAAAGATTTCAAGAGAAAGCACTGGAAGGCAAGGTGGTGGCTCAGTCCATTCCAAGTTCTGCTGACCACGCAGACAGCGTTAAAGGTTGGGGAACGAGTTACCTGGATCCACGCCAGTCACTTTAAGCTGTTTCCAGAGGAATCGCCCGGGGAGGCGGGAGAGCGACCAGGTGAAACATACGGGGCAGAATGATCCCCGCACCTCATCCAGGCAGTACGCAGTCCAGCCTCTAACTGCAACAATGCGTCATACTGAGAAGCAGCTCATCATTGGAGTGGCCCTGCTGCTCTTCACTGGGCTGATGATTGCCCTGTTGTGGAGCCTCTGGGGTGATCCGCAGCTGGAGGCGACTTCTCAACCCAGATGAGCACAAGCGGCAGGAAACGGCGGACCTCATACCAAAGTGGTGGTCACCGCAGTAAAAGAACAATTGACAGTTGCAGAGTTTGATTTGTGTGATGTAATAGGATATTATGGTAGCGCCAATGTGTTTGGCGAGGCCACAATGTGTATATGTGTAATACCAGGCATATACCGCAGCATAGGATTAGCAATTCTGATTACTGGTTTCCGACCTGGTATCGGGTTCTTTGGAGCATGGGACCAGGTGGTTGGACAGCGACCCCCAGGGTAGGTAGTTTCAATGCACGGGTGTAGATGTATTTCTCACTGACTAGGGCTGAGGTGGGAAGAGACGCAGCCACAGGAAAGGTGAAACCATTGATTTTAACAATAAAAAACACAACAAAACTTTGTTTTGACATAAGTTGTGAAAGCAGCAGATGGACTTATTTCAACTTGGCAGTAGATGTCAGGGGTGCAGATCCACTGGGGTGGTTCAGTGTGAAATTTGGGATGGCCACACCAAATGCAAAGGTAACCAAGAATGCAACCTCAGCACATGCACCTGTGGAGCTGTCAGGACATCAGTTAGTAACTTATTTAAACATAACTGGACCTGAGGACGTGGTGCAAAAAGAGACAGGTTATGTAGCTAAGAATGTGTGGCTGGATTGGATAACTTACATAGCTGGAGGGCATTAAACAGCAGTTGTTGTTTTTTGCTCTCAATTTTGACAGCCCTATTAAAGATTAATATCAGTCTTTACATGCTCAAGATAGCTTTTCTTTAAATTATTTAATTCTCACTCACTTTTGCAACTTTGTACTTTTGTGTTACTCGCAGCAACAACTCCACCTCATTGTTAGTCCATTTAAAAAACTTTTCCTCGATCTTTTGCCGCGATGTTTCAACGAGCCGGAAAATAAATGGCTGACAGAAATGGGGCAGGTCAAATCTTCTTACACTTCACGCATGTGCAGTACTGGAACGTAAGCGTGTCAATGTGGACACACAACTCTGTGAAAACAACTGAAAACGATAGTGTGTACGCGGAGCGTTTTCAGACGAAAATCTATCCGGGCTAATGTGGACATAGTCTCAGTACCCTCTACCCAGTAGTTAAGAAGGGTGTTACTTCCCCTGTGTTTTCTCCTAGGGCCGGAAACTACACATGTTTGACCAGAGTAAGTGTTACCCTAATAGGCATTCAGGTGAGTCATGGTGTGATAAGGTGACAAATGTTACTGAATGGGCAAATATGAGCAGCATTAATGTTGCTCGTGGTGACCTGTTCTGGTGGTGTGGTGACAAGATTCTGAGGGACACCACGTGGCTGGTCAGGAGCTTGTACTATTGTAAGATTGGCACTCCCTATAGTGATCTCATGCTACTGCAGAGACCCATATTGGTAGGACCCGCCGAGCCACGTCAAAATATTTAGATTTAACTAAAAACTCCCCAACTTACATAGATGCTATAGGTGTTCCTAGAGGTGTTCCTGATGAGTATAAATTGGCCAACCAGGTCGCAGAAGGGTTTGAGTCCATCTTTCTATGGATAACCCCAAATAAGAATGTAGATGGATAAAATATGTTCATTATAATATTCAGCGACTGGCTAATTTGACACGGGATGCAGTGGCGGACCTATCTGAACAGCTGGCCGCCACTTCCCTAATGGCCCAGCAAAATAGGATGGCCTTGTATATGCTTTTGGCTGAGAGGGAGAGTGTTTGTACTATGGCAGGTCCTCTGTGTTGTACTTTCATCCCTAATAACACAGCTCCAGACGGCTCTGTAACCAGGGCACTGGAAGGGTTGAGGACACTGTCCACCCAAATGACAGAGGACTCTGGTATAAATAATCCCTTGGATGACTTCTTGTTTTTTTTTGCAATTATTTTGTAAGTATAAAGCCATATTGGTGTCTTTGTTGATGTCCATAGCCACATTTTCTGCCATACTTACATGTTGTGGCTGTTGTTTCATCCCGTACCCGTATAGTACATAAGTTGATCACAACTGTGCTGACAAAAGAGAATGAGACTCCTAAATTTCAGGCTGAAGATAGGGACAGTGATGAGGTTAGTGAGAGTGAAGATGAGCATTAAGGTGTGAAATTGATCTGTGCTTTTGTGGGGGGGTTTCTTTTTCTTCCTTCCTGACCTATAGAATGATGCACATTGTGAAATCTCTTTTGAGAGTACAATCGTGTTTATGTTATGTACAGAAGTTGGGAAAGAAATTCCCATGTTTGATTAAAATTGTTATTTGATGGAGTTGTTATCACAAAGGGGGAATTGTACTGGAAATCTCTTTATTTTATGTATTAATCGCATCACTTTAGTAATAGTAGTAATGCTTTCTCAACTCAATGTAGAATAATCACTCTTGACACCAGCTGTATGCATGTAAAATGTTATTGGGTGGGCCACAAGGTTCATTGCCTTCTCACAGCGAACCCATTGAAAACTTAAGGGTCTCCAGACATCCTGTTCTAAAGGAGGTGACAGTTGGTGACAGTTGATCTGTCTTAGACTAGGAGAGGGTCAAGAATGAGCTGGACTAAAGAGACTGAAGAGGTGTAAAAGGGTTCAGGGTAGTGTCTTTCCTCAGAAAAACTGGTTTGATCTGAACCTTTTTCTCCACTGCAGTGTTTTTCTTTTCATTTTAACCTAACTTCAGAAGACATGCTCACCTGGTGGTGCAATTTTATATGAGATTTTACACGAGAGCAGGTTTCCCAACCTTGTAAACAGTACCCTTGCACAATTACTGAAACTTGCACCACTGACGAACAATCGCCTGCGAGTCCATGAGCATTGATCACAATTGATTTATCAAAGACCACTCATCAGTGACCATTGGGTGGAATAGTAGCTCATAGTCAAAGTAGTCATTTATTTTAATGGAATCTCTTCCTTCCGTATGTCGCCATCTATTTTCTGAGCACCCTAATTGCACAGCAATGGTAAGGTAGAGGCCAGTTCCATTAAGAGATTTGATTGGGAATTCCAGTCTCAGTAATAAAAATGAACGAATTGGCTCATGTCAGTGCTCGCTTATTACCAGGTACATGCCCAGTATGCCAGAAAAAAATAAAATAAAAAAACCCTGTATTTTAACAAACTCAAAATTCTGTAAATGAAAATACAGTAAATAAAAAATACTAAATATCTTGCTACTGTAGACGTTGGGGGGAAAAAGCTGTAAAAAGGTTACAGTAAAAACAAAGTTACAGTAAAAAGTAGCTATATTGTAACAGAAATTTCAGTAAAGTTACTGTAAATATATAAGAGCATATTGCTCTTATGCATAACAGCAGTAAGCATGCAGCAGCTATCAGTAAGTCATTAATCAAATTTACAACTCTACATTACGTCTGTTTACACTGTAGAGTTGGATCATTAGACACCATCCGACCAGGACTACGGTAGCGCAGCAACTTCCAGCGGATTATAAGGAAAAGCTGGCCATCTTCCGCTCCTACTGCAGCAAACACATCGGCGACAAAAACATCCAGCCCAGCCACATCACAAACATGGACGAGGTCCCGCTCACTTTTGACATCCCGGTGAGTCACACTGTGGAGAAGAAGGGGACCAGCACGGTAGCGATACGCACAACGGGGTATGAAAAGTCTTCTTTTACTGTTGTGCTTGGCTGCCATGCTAATGGACAGAAACTGCCGCCTATGGTGATTTTTAAGCGAAAGACTTTGCCTAAAGAGAAGTTTCCAGCAGAAATCATCATTAAGGCAAATGAAAAGGGCTGGATGGATGAGGAAATGATGAAAGAGTGGCTGAGGGAGGTGTATGTAAGGAGACCAGGTGGTTTTTTCCACGCATCACCATCGCTGTTGATCTGTGACTCTATGCGTGCCCATCTCACAGCCGATGTGAAAAAACTTGTGAAGCAAATGAACTGTGAGCTTGCTGTCATTCCGGGAGGCCTGACAAAGGAACTCCAACCGCTGGACATCGGTGTGAACCGCCCGTTCAAAGTAAGGCTGCGAGCGGCCTGGGAGCGATGGATGACCGGTGGAGACCACAGTTTCACTAAGAGTGGAAGGCAGCGCCGGGCGAGTTACGCCACAATTTGCCAATGGATTGTAGATGCTTGGGCTAACATGTCTGCTGGCACTGTTGTTCGAGCTTTCGCAAAAGCCGGCATCGTTTCCGAGGAGCCGCACGGCACGGAAAGTGACTCTGACGGTGAAGACAGTGAACCTGGCATGTTTGATGGAGATTTAGCGCAGCTGTTCAATTCAGACACAGAGGATGAGGACTTCGATGGGTTTGATTGATGATAAAAATGTGAGTACCAAACTCAGTTTTGCTCCTGCTTTATTTTTAAATACGCACACTTGTATGCTTGTGTGTTGTTGATGATGACGATTACTGGTAATAAAAATGTGAGTACCAAACTCAGTTTTGCTCCTGCTTTATTTTTAAATATGCACACTTGTATGCTTGTGTGTTGTTGATGATGACGATTACCGGCAATAGAAATGTGAGTAAGGTACCGAATTCAGGTTTGCTCCCGCTTTATTTTTAAATACGCATACGGTACTTGTATGCGCCCTATGGTCCAGTGCGCCTTATGTGTGTGTTAAATACAGTAAGGGCACACATAACTGAGACTGCGCCTTTTAGCACAGTGCGCCTTATGGTCGTGAAAATACGGTAAGTTGTGAAAGCAGCGGATGGACTTATTTCAACTTGGCGGTAGATGTCAGGGGTGCAGATCCACTGGGGTTGTTCAGTATGAAATTTGGGATGGCCACACCAAATGCAAAGGCAACCAAGAATGCAACCTCAGCACATGCACCTGTGGAGCTGTCAGGACATCAGTTAGTAACTTATTTAAACATAACTGGACCTGAGGACGTGGTGCAAAAAGAGACAGGTTATGTAGCTAAGAATGTGTGGCTGGATTGGATAACTTACATAGCTGGAGGGCATTATACAGCAGTTGTTTTTTTTGCTCTCAATTTTGACAGCCCTATTAAAGATTAATATCAGTCTTTACATGCTCCAGATAGCTTTTCTTCAAATTATTTTATTCTCACTCGCTTTTACAACTTTGTACCTTTGTGTTACTCGCAGCAACAACTCCACCTCATTGTTAGTCCATTTAAAAAAACTTTTCCTCAACATTTTGCCGCAACGTTTCAGAGCCGGAAAATAAATAAATGGCTGACAGAAATGGGGCAGGTTGAATCTTCTTGCGCTTCACGCATGTGCAGTACTGGAACGTAAGCATGTCAATGTGGACACACAACTCTGTGAAAACAACTGAAAACGATAGTGTGTACGCGGAGCGTTTTCAGACGAAAATCTATCCGGGCTAGTGTGGACGTAGTCTCAGTACCCTCTTCCCAGTAGTTAAGAGGGTGTTACTTCCCCTGTGTTTTCTCCTGGGGCCGGAAATACACATGTTTGACCAGAGTAAGTGTTACCCTAATAGGCATTCAGGTGAGTCATGGTGTGATAAGGTGACAAATGTTACTGAATGGGCAAATATGAGCAGCATTAATGTTGCTCGTGGTGACCTGTTCTGGTGGTGTGGTGACAAGATTCTGAGGGACACCACGTGGCTGGTCAGGAGCTTGTACTATTGTAAGATTGGCACTCCCTATAGTGATCTCATGCTACTGCAGAGACCCATATTGGTAGGACCCGCCGAGCCACGTCAAAATATTTAGATTTAACTAAAAACTCCCCAACTTACATAGATGCTATAGGTGTTCCTAGAGGTGTTCCTGATGAGTATAAATTGGCCAACCAGGTCGCAGAAGGGTTTGAGTCCATCTTTCTATGGATAACCCCAAATAAGAATGTAGATGGATAAAATATGTTCATTATAATATTCAGCGACTGGCTAATTTGACACGGGATGCAGTGGCGGACCTATCTGAACAGCTGGCCGCCACTTCCCTAATGGCCCAGCAAAATAGGATGGCCTTGTATATGCTTTTGGCTGAGAGGGAGAGTGTTTGTACTATGGCAGGTCCTCTGTGTTGTACTTTCATCCCTAATAACACAGCTCCAGACGGCTCTGTAACCAGGGCACTGGAAGGGTTGAGGACACTGTCCACCCAAATGACAGAGGACTCTGGTATAAATAATCCCTTGGATGACTTCTTGTTTTTTTTTGCAATTATTTTGTAAGTATAAAGCCATATTGGTGTCTTTGTTGATGTCCATAGCCACATTTTCTGCCATACTTACATGTTGTGGCTGTTGTTTCATCCCGTACCCGTATAGTACATAAGTTGATCACAACTGTGCTGACAAAAGAGAATGAGACTCCTAAATTTCAGGCTGAAGATAGGGACAGTGATGAGGTTAGTGAGAGTGAAGATGAGCATTAAGGTGTGAAATTGATCTGTGCTTTTGTGGGGGGGTTTCTTTTTCTTCCTTCCTGACCTATAGAATGATGCACATTGTGAAATCTCTTTTGAGAGTACAATCGTGTTGATGTTATGTACAGAAGTTGGGAAAGAAATTCCTATGTTTGATTAAAATTGTTATTTGATGGAGTTGTTATCACAAAGGGGGAATTGTACTGGAAATCTCTTTATTTTATGTATTAATCGCATCACTTTAGTAATAGTAGTAATGCTTTCTCAACTCAATGTAGAATAATCACTCTTGACACCAGTTGTATGCATGTAAAATGTTATTGGGTGGGCCACAAGGTTTATTGCCTTCTCACAGCGAACCCATTGAAGACTTAAGGGTCTCCAGACATCCTGTTCTAAAGGAGGTGACAGTTGGTGACAGTTGATCTGTCTTAGACTAGGAGAGGGTCAAGAATGTGCTGGACTAAAGAGACTGAAGAGGTGTAAAAGGGTTCAGGGTAGTGTCTTTCCTCAGAAAAACTGGTTTGATCTGAACCTTTTTCTCCACTGCAGTGTTTTTCTTTTCTTTTTAACCTAACTTCAGAAGACATGCTCACCTGGTGGTGCAATTTTATATGAGATTTTACACGACAGCAGGTTTCCCCACCTTGTAAACAGTACCCTTGCACAATTACTGAAACTTGCACCACTGACGAACAATCGCCTGCGAGTCCATGAGCATTGATCACAATTGATTTATCAAAGACCACTCATCAGTGACCATTGGGTGGAATAGTAGCTCATAGTCAAAGTAGTCATTTATTTTAATGGAATCTCTTCCTTTCTTATGTCGCCATCTATTTTCTGAGCACCCTAATTGCACAGCAATGGTAAGGTAGAGGCCAGTTCCATTTAGAGATTTAATTGGGAATTCCAGTCTCAGTAATAAAAATTAACGAATTGGCTCATGTCAGTGCTCACTTACTACCAGGTACATGCCCAGTATGCCAGAAAAAAATAAAATAAAAAAACCCTGTATTTTAACAAACTCAAAATTCTGTAAATGAAAATACAGTAAATGAAAAATACTAAATATCTTGCTACTGTAGACGTTGGGGGGAAAAAAGCTGTAAAAAGGTTACAGTAAAAACAAAGTTACTGTAAAAAAGTAGCTATATTGTAACAGAAATTTCAGTAAAGTTACTGTAAATATATAAGAGCATATTGCTCTTATGCATAACAGCAGTAAGCATGCAGCAGCTATCAGTAAGTCATTAATCAAATTTACAACTCTACATTACGTCTGTTTACACTGTAGAGTTGGATCATTAGACAGATACATTGGCTAGGTGTAATGGTTTTTCAAGTACATTCTGGCTCTTATTTTATTCCAACAAACATTATATTTGTAACAAATCTAACAATTCACTGTGATAATTTTTTTGCAAGTTGTTTTACTCATTAATTGTATTCCAACAAATAAGAGATGTCTAACTGAGGCAGGAATAAGCACTCCCACTAGTGTAGAAAGGCAATTTAAAGAAAAATGGGTACAGATACAAGACGAAACAAACAAGATTTAGCAAAGTCTTGCAAAATAGTTCTTGGATGCTTACCAGAGCTCTGTGAATGACCATCTGAAAAATGGAACACAAAGATAAACATGATGAACCAGTATATTTAAAAAATATGTGAAAATTCAACTTGGACCTACTCTCTTGTCGAAAGTGATTTTGTTGTTGTTGTTGTTGTTGTTGTTGTTGTTGTTGTGAGCATTTTCGATTAGAGCTCGGTAATAAAGGGGTAATTGTAGGTAAT
>NW_024582744.1:52886-54118 GCF_018398535.1 Haplochromis burtoni
GTGGTAGTTTCTAAGTTATTACAACTGCCAAAGTAATAACCACTTAATATCCAACTTATATCATTATAGCAACACTGGTAACAGTTGAGTAATATTAGGCTGAAATGTATGTAATTTGATAACAACAGCTCAGCAAAATGAAAAACTCCCTGTTTATATAATAACATTTAATTTAACTTGGCCATTGTTCAGCCCCTGTTGAAAGTTCAGACTTCACAGTATACATCAGTTTTTAAATTTTAATGACAGAGTTCTGATTTTTTTTTTTTACATAAGCCATGGTTTTTTCTAAATACTATTGTTTTGTCTTTGTTTTGTTTTGAAAGCATTTTTTAAGCACAGTGTGAAAACAGTAAAGAAAGAAAAAAAGCCACCTCTTTCCTATTGGTTGAAAAATGTACCATGTCAACCAATTTTTAAAAAAGTCAACATGTGGGATTTGGTTGTTTAGGAAGAGGGGAAGGTTTTGGGAGTGACAATAACAGCAGCGAGACAGAGCAAGCGAGGGAGAGAGAGTTTTGAGATGTGGGAGATTTGTGACGTTTAGCGTGGAGTGTATAGTTAGTGTGTTGTGTTGTCTTGTGTAGTTAGTGTGTTGTGTAGTTGTTGTTTTGTTTTGTGTGTTGGTGAGGGCACTAATGAATGTCAGAAAGGCAGATTGCAGTGCATACACTTTCTCTAGGTGGATAAGAGGACTGATACACCTCCTTTTAATGGCACAAATAATTTGTGGGGCATCTTATTGTGACACCTGATTGTTCTCTTCTGTACCAAATTTAAAAAAAACAAAACAAATGTCAGGTGTACTGGCATCATTTTTAGATAGATAGTTGTATATGTTTACTAAATGTGTGCATACGATTTCAAAATGTACAATTTATATTTGCATTTCAAGTAATAAAAATGATTTACTCAACATGTCTGTGGGCTTTTACTCAAAAAATACTTTTATGATTTTATGTTTTTTGTGTGATTTCAGATCAGTTTTGTTAACACAGTATGTCAATGAAAACAGCTAAATTCAGACACGTGAGGCTGCTGAAGAAGGATACCAAACAAGGCAAGGAAAAATAAAATAAAATAAAACAATTTGAAGGTGAAATGCAAATGTAAAATCAAAAGGAATCAAAAATGGCCAGTTATATTTTGGACCTCAGAGGGTTAAGCAAAGAAATCGTGAAAAATTTGGTTTAAATTTTTGTTTATGACAGTGCAGATTTCTGACATTTTGT
>NW_024582744.1:71490-75319 GCF_018398535.1 Haplochromis burtoni
GTTGATTACGTCGATTAAGCATCATGAGGTGGAGGGTGGTTCCCTATTTTTTTTGCAACCCTATTAGTTAGGTTGCTTACTCTTTAAAATACCAGAATAGGGAGGATAGTGCAGGTTTAAGTTCATTAGATTGATCAGTATTGTTGAACTATGAAATATGTTGGGTCCTGTGCATTTTTTTACATACATGTATAACAGAATAGCTTTAGTATTTTTTTTAACTTGAGTTTGAACTTATACAAAATGCAGCAAGATATTAAAAAAAACAATTTTATTGATTAAAAAACACACTATATCGGATTCATATCGGTATCGGCACATATCCAAATTTATGATATCGGTATCGGACATAAAAAAGTGGTATGCCATCTCTACCAGGAACCCGAAGCGAGTGCAAAAAGCGAGTTGAAGGATAGCACAGATGGATCGAAGCAGGGGGAAGGGTTCTCGAGCAAGAATTCTGCAGGCACGCGGAGGGGCTGACCAAACACCAGTTCCGCTGGGGACGCGCCAAGATCCTCCTGAACCGCAGAGCGCAGCCCAAGCAAAACCCACGGGAGGTGGTCAACCCAATTGCCATCCTTTAAGGAAGCGCGAAAAGCAGCCTTAAGCAACCTGTGGAACCGTTCACACATCCCATTAGCTTGAGGGCTATGCGGTTGTGCGGTGGACCTTGGCCCCCAGTCCATCAGCCATAGCCGACCAAAGCTATGAAACGAACTGGGGGCTCCTGTCTGAGGTAATGTCCGCGGGGGTGCTGAAACGCGAGACCCAGGGTGATAAAAACGCCTCGGCCACCACTGCTGCGGTAGTGGACGCCAGGGGGACTGCCTCCGGCCACCGTGTGGTGCGGTCAACATAGTCAAAAGGTGCATAAAACCTTGTGACTGCGGCAGAAGACCCACCAGATCAACATGCACATGATCGAAACTTTTACCGGGGTTCAAGAACTGCTCCGGGGGCAGTTGGCTTGGTGTGTATATGAACCTTCGCACACTGGCATGGAATGCACGCCGCCACCCATTCCTTCACTGATTTGCGAAGACCCGGCCAAACAAACTTAGAGCTGAACAGGTTAACAGAGGCCCGGACCCCCGGATGAGAAGGAGCATGTACCAAGTCAAAAACACGATACCATGAAACGGGAACTACCGGGTGAGGGCGGCCAGTGGAAACGTTACAGACCAGGAGAGGGCCGCTGTCCTGCACAGGTCTGTCCTCCAGTAT
Source organism: Haplochromis burtoni (assembly GCF_018398535.1). Lineage (NCBI taxonomy): Eukaryota > Metazoa > Chordata > Actinopteri > Cichliformes > Cichlidae > Haplochromis > Haplochromis burtoni. The sequence goes on from NW_024582744.1 coordinate 72,718, forward strand.
GAGGCCCGTCTGCGCGGATTTAAGTGCGAGGATATCTGGGTCACAGACGACCCTCAAGAAAAAAACGGAAATGACGGGTCGCCAGGTGGAGAGCTAGTAGCTCCCTGTCAAAAACGCTGTAATTGCGCTCGCTGTCTCATAGTGTACAGCTGAAAAAGGTGAGCGGTTGCCAGACACCCGAGATTCGCTGTTCCAGCACCGCACCCACTGCTATGTCCGACGCATTGGTGGTCAACGCAATCTGTGTCACGAGGATGGGTGGGTCAGAAGGGTGGCATTAGCTAACATCGACTTAGCATCAGAAAATGCTTTGATGCATTCCGGAAACCAGTCAACGGAGTCGTTAGCCTTCTTACCTTTTAACGCCCCATAAAGGGGCTTCAGCAGATGTGCCGCTCTGGGGAGAAAACGGTTGTAAAAATTCACCATCCCCAAAAATTCCTGCAGTGCCTTAACATTCGTGGGACGCGGAAATTCCGAAACAGCTCGGACTTTGTCAGGCAACGGAACCGCGCCCTCGGCGGAAATACGGTGCCCAAGGAAATCGAGAACGGGCAACCCAAACTGGCATTTAGACGGATTAATAATCAGTCCATGATGTAAAAAATAAATAAATGAAACATACAGATACCTCAAAAAAAAAAATAATACAAGGGGGAGCAAGCGAGTCAGATACCACGGGCACAGAGAGGAAGCAGGTCTGATCAGAAACAGTTTATTACTAGGCCAGGGAGCACAAATAAAAACACCCTTAAAATGTACGTAATAAAATGTTGTCAATCTACTAAAACTAAATAAAACAATTCTAAAACCCGTAAAACTACCATTTTCTACATTCACTAAAAACCCCTGCTATAATTATGTCACATGTTCATTATGGGTCCCATCAGCAGGCCAGCAATTCCGGCTTTAGAGCAGAGTCCATGCCAGCCCCGTCTTCGGCAGACAAGGAAGAGCCTCCCATCTTCTTGTCCTTCCACGGGCCCATCATATCCCAGCCTAGCTTGCGTTCTGCACCCGAATCCCTCATGCGACCACCGCCACAGCTCCCCTTGCGTCGGTGTCCTGCAAAAAAACAAATAGGGGCCAGAACAATGGTCCCAGAAGTAGCCCTGTCTCATGGCCATGGCGACCCTCTCCCAATCCAGCTGCACCCAGTAAACAACAGTAGAGACCCTACTCACAAATGCAGTGAGTGCTGCCAATCACACGCGTTGTCTCCTACTGTTGCCATTCCATGAGGTCAGGACTGGGTCATCGTGTCACGCTGGCCATCTAGCATTCACCTTCCAGTCTGGGGCCTTTTTTTCCCCTCAGTGATCAGCTAGCCTGCTTTTAAAAGGTCTTTACACAGCTAAGAGGCCACCTCTGGACACACCCATGCCTCAGCAGGGGGTCCCTATCAGCTAATTTGTCCCATGTGTAGCCAGTCCACAGTGGATTAAAAACTATGTCACATAAAAACCATGCAATAAAAACAGAATAAAACCATGCAAATAAAACAACACTCATAAATAAACACTAAAAATCAGAATAAAAACAAAATACACAAGATAAATACAAATTTCCACTGTGTGACACATGCACCGCCAAACGCCGATAAACCTGACGCAGATGGAACATGTGCTGCTCCTCCGAGCTGCTGGCCACCAGTATATCATCAAGATATAGAAAAACAAAGGGCAGGCCACGCAAGACCGAGTCCATCAACCGCTGGAAGGTTTGGACGGCACCTTTCAGGCCAAAAGGCATGCGCAGAAACTCGAAAAGGCCGAAAGGTGTAATGACGGCGGTTTTGGGGACATCCTCAGCGCGCAGGGGAACCTAGATTTGTGCTAGTGGATTGTGGCTGGCCAAACACCTCAATAATGGATTTTATCTTCTTTTTACTTTTACTCATATTTACATCATATTTTCACATTTTTATTAGTGCTGTCAGGGTTAATCTTGTTAAAATGACATCTCCATTAGCGATTTATTGCGAATCGCCCCATGCCTGGGCCTGCACGGCGTCAACACGTTCGTAAGTAAGTAAGTAAGTAAAATTTATTTATACAGCACATTTCACAGATAAAAATAACAAAGTGCTTCACAATAAAATCAGAAATACAAATAAAATAATATAAAACAGTGAAAAAAATAATTAAGAGCTTGTTTGTATAAAAATTACTTCAGCTGCTTTTTAAAGGAGTCAATGGAGACTAGACAGCGTAAAGACAATGGCAGGGAGTTCCACAGCCTTGGTGCCAGTGCCTGAAAAGCCTGATCCCCACTTTTTTAAAACCTAGTGGGACCACCAGTAACCTCTGACCTGACGACCTAAGTACTCGGGATGAAGCATAAGGTTTCAACAGGTCAGAGATATAATGGGGAGTTCTGAAGGTTACAACTAAAATTTTAAAACGAACCCTAAAATTTACTGGCAACCAATGAGCATGGTTAGCTTGTTAACACATGGGGACGATCTGCGATAACTTACTAACGGAGATTTGCTGCGTTAATGCGGTTATGGTGTTAATGTCATTTTAACAAGATTAACGCTGACAGCACTAATTTATACAAATATATTCTCATCTGTAGGATGATAAAAGTTTATTCTATT
>NW_024582744.1:76191-77491 GCF_018398535.1 Haplochromis burtoni
ACCCTACTGTATAAAGCTCACTTTTTGTCACTTTAGGCAATATAAATACTGAATTAAACTTTTTGTATTGGACTAAATGAAAAACTCTGATCCCCAAGTCAGAATTGAGATAACTAAATAAAAACAAGTTTTGCCAAAGTACTTTTTAAGGTTCTCAAATAAAAAATTTTTAGTAGTCGACATTCAAAATAAAAGATTTATGCAAATGTAATGTACAGGTACATTTTTCCAAGTGTAATTTAAAATAGTAAATTTAATGGAATCTTTTCAAATGAAATGTACTTGAGTGGTATACATAATAATACCAGCACATTTTCATTAATGAATCATTATTTATATAAATAAACATATGATTGAATTTATTTGATTTGAATTTTACTCAGAATTATTTCTTCATTTTTATTGAGGGTGAAGAATCATTTAAGTTTTTTTATTGTTGTTATTTTCATTTTTTCTGTGGGTCTAAAACGAACCCGACTGAGGTAATTGGGCCATTAATTTCTTTAATATATAAAATCCTTCTTATGTCTTCATTATTCAGTAAATAGAATTTTCATCAAAAGAGAGCTAGACTTTAGACATTGGAAAATACTTTATTGAAAGTAACATAAAGTTGTGAATTCAATTGCATGCCCACCAACGGGTGAAGTGTCTAACCCTAACCCTAATGTGGCATGAACGACCCAATATAGGTCACCACTCTGTTTTCATGGCAACATGAAAAAAACAAAATATTTCCAAAAACAAGAATATTTTGGACAATCCTAAAATTTGTATTCTGTATTATTTTTTTGTTGTGTTTTCTTTTTAGGTACTGCAATTATTTCAAAAGATGACCTTGGCAGATGTCCAACTCAGGGCACATCTAATGGTGCAGACAACTGGTTTAAAGCAAAAATAAATGTTTGTTATTGAAAAAAATGAGGGCAGTGCTGTCTGTTATGTGTATTTACCTTATAGCTGAGAGGAGGAAACCAACAGGGTTAACTTAAAACTTGAAGAACTTTTTCTTGGATGCTTACCATGTTGCTGTGAATAACTGTCTGAAAACTGCAAAATGAATAAAAGAACATTTTTCATTTATGAAAATTAAAGTTAGACATACTCTATTGTAGGTAATTATTTCATTTAGCTTCTAGAATTGCTGACTAGACTGTAGCAATTTGTCAGAAATGTGAAAGTAAAAAGCTTTTCATATAGAAAAATAACACTAAACAGCTAGTGAAAAACTAAACCAAACAGTGAGAAAAGCCATGCCTGCCTTCCTATTTATACTACATCCTTTATCTATGCTGTTTAA
>NW_024582744.1:78879-110424 GCF_018398535.1 Haplochromis burtoni
ACCAGCAACAGCATAGTGCAGTCATATCTCAAGTCTAATAACAGAAGACAGAAAAAGATCAGTAAAGAAACAACTTCCCCAAACCAAAGCACAAATAAAACAATAAGGAAAACAGGCTGATCTAAAGTAGGATTAAAGTTCAGCCTGACTAATATAAATGTCACTGACAGTTGCTAATATATTGGAAAACCAAAATACTTACTGATGTCTTTCTGTCCAACAACAGGAGTGCTGGTCCCGAGCCTCAAAGACAGTAAGAAGCAAGCAGAGGGAGAAAAAACAGAAACTGATTTGATCCTTAATGGCTGTGCAATCATTGCAACATAGAGTTTGCTTATGTTGTTAAATAAAGGCTAGATTTGCCATTAATAGATGTCACAGATGTTCAAAAGCTGCCACAAAGCATGAAAAAATGGACGTCTCCGAAAACATCGGAGCATTTTTGCAAATATGTGATGTCTTGATAAATCGAGCAGATACTTGAACTTTACACAGCTGCATTCTCACCTGAAAATATCTTAAAAGCTTATTTTGTGACCCAGAAAAAGTAATGCGTTTTTTTAGCCGCGCTCCTACGCCATTGCCGCGCTTACAAGTATGCACGGCTCTGACAACCGCCACAAATGCGATCCTCCTTTTCCCCAGATTACCCTTTCTGGGTGAGAATGTAGCTGTGTAATGCTCAAATATCTACTTAATTTATCAAAATATCACATATTTACAAAAGTGCTTCCACGTTTTTGGAGACCTCTGTTATCCACCAGCGCGATAGCTGACCAGGAGGTCAAGGCTTGATAAGAGTCCGCGAGCACAGCTAACTCCTGGCTTATTGTTTTCAATCCCCTGCGGTCTTTTGCTACTCAGGTTAAACATGATATATATAATTAGTTAGTTAGTTAGTTAGTTATGGCTATGGATTGAAAATACCCCCCACACCCCACCCCTAACGGCTGCACCTCCCGAAGAATTTTGTCCGGGTTCTTATCTCGCTTTTTTATTTCAAACAATCAACAGAAAATTTCACCGACATAGTTTTATGTAAGGTTTTTAAGGCTGTGGTGTTAATTTTTAAATAACATGAGCCCAGTGGCAGCAGCAAGCTAGGCTAACACTAACTAGCTAGCAAGATTATAAACCTGGTGCTAAACTAAACTTATGTTGTTTTGAGAAATCTGTGTGTATATCTAAGTCAATATGAGATGTCCGTGATCTTCAAGCCCTCATGATTCTAGCCTGAAAATCACTGCATGGGCACGGGAGCACTTCCAGAAAACAAAAAGGGAAATTCTTTAGGAAAACATGGATGTCACATCCTCCAGATAAGAGGAGAAGAACCATCCAGTTTGGTATCAGCACTCAATGCAAAAGCCTCCATCTCTAATAATATGTGGATGCATTAGTGCCTACGGAATTGGAGCTTCCTTGAGAAAACCCAGGAGTGTTGAGCAGCTGAATATGTGGTAAACATGACCCCGTCCTAAGTTTTTGAAATATGTTTCTGCCATCAAATTTAAAAATTACCCTTTTTTTCTTTAAAAAAAATACATTTTCCCAGTTTAAACATTTGATATTTCTTCTGTGTTCTATTGTAAATAAAATATGGCTTCATGAACTTTTACAATGGGCACTGTAATTGTACATCTGGAAAAGAACTAAAAAAATATTCTTGGATTACCTGTTGAAAAAATATAGACACACACAAAAAAAAAAATTAATGACTTGACATGTGTCATTTTAAAATACATGGAAAAGAAAACCACATACACAAATGACTGCTGGGTAGAGCAGTAATACGGATATCAAATATAGCCATGTGTATTACAACAGATCATAAACAGTCTAATGGTTTTACTGGTTTGCTTTTGATTACATTATAAAATGAAAACATCGAAATTCACGTAATAGTTATTTGCTTTTTTCACCCACTAAGGAGGATTTTTTATTTTCATGCACCTTCTAGACACTTTGTTCAATCTTGCTAAGTGCGTCATTTCACACTACTTTTGTACTTCTAATTCTTTTTATGTCCTATCCACAATAAAAACAAAAACAAACTTTCTGTCGCATCTTGGCCTAAAAGATTCAAAGGCTGAAGGAACTAGATCCTAGTTGGCAACTAGTGACACAGGCCTGCAGCCTCAATGCTTTTGAAATAAATACAGTCAAACTTATTTCTGTGAATTAAAAATGAAAACGGGAGGCTGCAAGTGAAGCGGTGAAATTGTTGTAGTAACTGTACAAAAATACTCTTGAACAATATCGTTACGACACTTTACATCATAATAATCTACAACAAGCATGTCTACTTAAATATTTTGTATTTTAATGATTGTGCTGGGTTTACCTATTTAAATTCCTTTTAACGCATAACGTCTGTTTTTGCATTTGCGATTTATGTAAGAAAATCATATTTAGATTTGTCTTAAATCATTTGCTGCTCATTTGAAAAGCAATTAAAACACCTAATTTTGTTTTTGCTTGTTTATTTAATTGCTTCCCAACACACCGGTCAGCCCTGACAGTGGCATCGATGCCAACGATCAAACATGATCAATATAAAGTTAATACTGCCGGGGTGCTGAAGTGGATAGAGAGATATGTGGGTGTAGCTGTGGGTCCCAAATCAAATTCTGATTGGAGCCCTTTAACACATCTGACTCTGAGTCTGAATATTTTTAAATTGTGCTATAAAAATCATAAAAGGATCTCGTCACATCATTTTTACGCACACTCACGTGGCTTCCTTTCATGCACGTCCGAAGGTTTAATTGGGGTCACCGCCAATTTCAGGAAGTTGTTTGTAAGGTCTAAAATGGCGAGCGAGCAGGTGAGCCTGTAAATGACGCCTTTAGGCCGCGCGGACGATGTTTGCCAACTCTAGCCTCGTTGGTGGAGCTCGCTAGCGCCAGAGGTTTTATATCCAACATGAGGGCGACCTGTGCCAAACGCGGCTTAGGCTTCCTTCGTGTCTGCGCCCTGTCCTGCTTCGTCTTCCTGCTCTGTTCCACTTGCGGTGGGCAGAACATGGCCTCTCACCAGCCCACGCTGAGGCGCAGTCGTCGGAGTCACCAAAGCGCGAAGGACAGAGGAGCGCACCACCACAGGCCGCTGACCGACGAGCAGAAAGCGGACCAGAACCTGCAGTTCATGCTCAGTTTGTACCACAGCGCAGCCGAACCGGACGGCAGGCCCAAACAGCACCGGAAGTTCGGCTCCAACACGGTGCGCCTGCTGAGGCCCACGGCGTCATCGGTGCACTACCTGCCCGCGTCTGGAGGTGAAGAACAGCTGACTAATCTTGTTAAAAGTATCGAACTAATGGCTGGAGGGGTTTTTATGTGGCCGCAGATTTACAGAATCCGAGGATTAGTTTCATACAGTGACTAAATTTAAAGAAAAGAAATCGTGCCAAATAAACTGCCCTTTAGTTAATTAGATTTTTACCTCTGTCTCCGGTCAATCGGAGCTCAGATGATGTGTAATACTCATGTGCTTATTTTAACACCAGCCTCCCCATGATATTCGTTTAAGTTTAGTTCATGTTTCTGTGTGACTGAAAAAGGATTTTGATGTATTTTTCAGTATTGTGGTAACCACGTGCGACCTTCCAGCGACCTCACAGGAAGCGGTTAAAACACAGCAAAGCTACCTTTGGCAAACAGCTCTCACGTAGAACTAAAACTAGTCAGATAACTTACTGGATAACTGAAGAGTTTTGTTTGGGAAATATTAATAAAAATATACCATTAATACAAAACGGCCAAACGTCATACAAAGTGTAGCGTGTCCACAGATGCTGCAGGAAGTAAATAAGACTGCCCACTTTTCATGCAGTGCATCTGTTGTGAGTCCCGTGTGTCTGCGTAGGTTCTCACCTTTTACTCCAGCTTTCTCCCACAGTCTAAACACAGGTCAGGTTAACTGGTGAATCTAAATATGAGCAGTTGTCTGTGTGTTAGGTTAGGCTATGAAAGCTTGGTGATCAGTCCAGGGTGAACTGGACTACAGAAGAGTCTTAAATCTTCCTAGTGGTCAGCAGGGGCTGCAAAAAAGTAGTTTGACTGAACAGAATTGTCACTACACCCATGTTTTATATAAAGTAGAGTTAATTGGGTTCAATGATTAAGGGGTGGGGGTGGGGGGGCTCACACAAACATTTGTCTGACAGACATTTTTACTATAAAGATATTTAAGTGATATTTAAGGTGTTTCAGCAGCTGGAACATCTTCAGGATGCAGTTAAGTACATTTTGTAAAAATCTCTTTAAGAACTTGTGAACCTGAAACTCAACCTTAAACGCTACATTATTTTGTACTGCACAACAGCTTTTACATATATTAATGTTGGCTCTGCTTTGCTCAAAGGACTTGAAGCAGTCAGTGAGGGATCGATATGATTGATGCTGATTTATTGACTTTGTCTCCTCCTCTTCAGACCACTGCTACACCTTCACGGTGCAGTACAACCTCGACACTCTCCCCTCAGAGCGACTGGTGAGAGCTTCTTTTGTTCACCTTCGCTCTTCTCCGCCCTCTTCTTCCTCCACAAACTTGAGCAGCGAACAGGCCGTCCAGCCGCCCCGCTGCAGGGCTCAGATCACCGCGCTGGGTGCAGAGAGTCTGGTCACCTTGGAGCCTCACGAGCGGTGGACGGAGACGGACATCACTGCACACATCAGCAGCCACGTCCTGCGTGGGAAGGATCGAGGCCGGGGGAGGCACTTGACCCTCACTGCCCAGTACTGGTGCACAGAACCTGAGCTAGCTGAAGAGAGCAACGGCCTCCTGCGGTGGTGGAGGATTCTGTCTCGAGGGAGGACACGCTGGATCGGTGAACCTCACCTCGAAGTTCCCTCTCTTCTTCTGTACCTGGAGGAGGAGAGGGAGGTGAAGGACTGGATGGGAGAACTGCTTGGCACGGAAGGGGAAGGCATCATGAGGCAAATTGGGCAGTGGCATTTTTCGCTTCACCGCCGCCGTCGCTCCAAAGATTCTTCAGAGCCTCAGGATCCTTCACTTGACGCACTAAAGAATGCCCCCACTTCCTCTTCATCTTTCTCCACCCCCACCTCATCCTTGATCGTCTCTGATATCCCCAGCTACAAACACAAAACCAACACACCCAAAAACCGATGCAAGCTCCACTCTTTCCGCCTGTCTTTTGATGAACTCGGCTGGGGCCACTACTTTATCGCCCCGCCCGTCTACAACCCTCGGTTCTGCCAGGGCGACTGCCCGAGGGTGCTCCACTATGGCTACCATTCCCCCAACCATGCCATAATCCAGACGCTCATCAATGACCTGGGCGTCGGGGACGTCCCTCCTCCGTCCTGCGTGCCCTACAAGTACATGCCCATGAGCGTGCTGGTCGTGCAAAAGAAGAAGGTGGAGTACAAGGAGCTGGACGACATGGTGGCAGAGTCCTGCACGTGTCGCTAAAGACTTGGAGGAGCACGTCTAAGTGATTTAAATATGCTTTGCACTGTGGGGGAGGAAAAAGAGACTTAAATAGAATTTCTGATGGGACACTGTTTTGAGCTTAAGCTTGGCAGCTAACCACAACGAGCTTTATGCTGGAGGGAGGAAGCTGCTGTTGTGGTTTCCGTGTGGTTTCATGGTCCCTGTTGAAGCAAGGTGGATGCTGAATGTGAATGCGGGATCTGCAGAGAGAAGAAAGCCCTTACTTTCCAGCGTGCAATGACTGTACTGTAAACCCTCTGTGGCCAAAAGCACTTTGTAGATGAATATACTGCTGATGAAATTATGGATCACTGAAAAGCAGGTTAGGTCACCCTGAATGATTATTATCCCAAACGTCCCAAAAATATAACAAATGTACAAATACATAAACTAACTTTGGGTAAACACCAGTCTACGTATAAGATTTAAACAGAATAAATGTAAAATCTCAGTATTCAACCTTAATCTACAGGACTTTTTCTTCCTGTGTGTGTCTGTCTGTGTGTTGTTCTTTGTGTAAATCTGTTTCACGGCATTAAAAAAAAAAAAAAAAATCTGGATAATGTGACGGCACTATGCCGGGCTGCATTCTTCAGCAGGAAATTAGATGCTTGTTTAAAAAAAAAAAAAAAAAAGGTAAATAAAAAACAATTTTAATGGACAAAGGGGTTGACCTTGTTGGATGTAACTGTAGAGGTGTTGTGACGTTACGTTCTTGATGTTGAGTGTGAAAGAAAAAGTGTTGTAATGGAAAAGTGTCATTTTATATAAGTGAAAATGAATAATAAAGTAAAATGCATATTTTGTGTAGTGTTATTCATTGCTAGTTTTGGTGTTTTTAAAAGCAAGTTGTTAAGGAACAACTTTGAAGAATTTGGGGTTTTTTTTTGTTTTTTAAAGTTCAAAAGCCCCAAAATACCTACAGACCTGCAAAGACAACTGGACTTGATCATTTTGTGCTAGCAGATGATTAGGTTATTTCAGCATTCGAAGCTTAAAAAAAAAAAAAAAAAAACCTAACAGAAATAAAAACCTAGTGTTGTTCTTTCCAAAAGCTCTGAAAACAGACCTTTTGGCGCCGAACACTAACTGTTAGTATTAATGTTTCCTTACAAAACTGCTTAAAACCTTAAACTGCGGCTGCTACTTTTTAAAAATGTGCTTTTATCTGCTGATGTTGACATTTTAATTTAAATTTGAATGATGTTCCTAAACTGTTGAAGTGCATTAACCCACTGAGTCCAACAGATGGAGCTGTTATCCTTTTTTTTTTTTTCTCCCAAATGCATGAAGTTTACAGGAATGGGCAGAAATTCTGACATGATTCTTTATGTTTGTATTGCCCACAGTAAAGTTAACAAATGTTTGTCTATAAATATGCACACAGCACATAAGCAGGGGTGTAAGCAGGTTTAATTCTATTGGCTTTGCGTGCAGTGATCTTTGGGGCGTCCAGGTTAAGTTTTCCTTGACTTCACTCCGAGGGAATTCCTCTGAGGAAGGTTTTGAAATTTGCATGAAGCCAAGCAGGTCAACCAATCACAGCATGCCCTGTACTACACATACAGATCACCTCATGACAGAGTTGAGGACATTGGAGGTCTATTTTCTTCATTGTTGGCATTTAGTGCTCATTGTCACATTTATATTCAACTTATTTTTCTTTGTTACTTGTAATGTCTGTGACTGAACTACAAAGACTACAATTGAATTAATAAACTCTATTAATGCCAACAAAAATTGTGAAACCAAAATTCAGACCTTATGATAGTTGTCCAAATAACACCCAAAAGTTCACTTTATATATATTTCCACATCAGAATCAGAATCAGAAACTTTATTGTCATTGTCACGAGAACAACGAAATGAAGAATGGTCCCCGATCATTGCATCATCCCTAGCAATATCAAAATATAAATAAAACAATAAAATTCAATAAATAAAATAGATAGAATACTTAAAATACTAATAAGATGTAACAGTAAAACATTCACATACATTCCCACACACATGCTTCAGGCCATGCATAGATTAACACAAGAGTGGCGTGATGGACATTTTTTTGTAGTATTCAGATGTGTTATTGCAGTTGGATAACAGCTGTGTTTGAGTCTATTAGTCCTTGCTCTGATTGCCCTGTACCGTCTGCCTACCATCAACTGGTCAACGACCAATGAATAAAAATAAACCCAGGATAATGATGCTCGGTTTTAAATATTTTATTATGTTTTAATTTGCACCATTTGTTCATTTAGTGTGATGAGAAAAAAAATCCTTATGATGTAAAGTTAAATAATGAACCTTTTTTTCTACATCTTTATTAAAGTTGAAGGCCTTTTGGGAGTACCAGATAACACAATAAAACTGCTATAAAGTCGAAGTCTTGGTACCTGATATAAATCTTTTTTTGATTTTTAATGCCTTGGATCTGGTAATACAGGACCTCGTTTCAAGTCCTCTTCCCAGAAATGAGTTCAGCCTCATCAGCCCCTGTATATTGAAAATTGTTATATATAATTGTTTCATATTTCTTTTGTCAAGCAGAACAACTGGGAATTAGAGGAGAAAGATGTCAATAAAGGCCTCCTTCATTGGCTGTGATCCGTGTTTTTGCTATTAAATTAAAAGGAGCCTTCTTTGGTAATAAGTAAATCTTTTAGCAGTCTTATAGCTTTCAAAGTATTAACAGTAAAAAGTTTCAATTTAGTTTTGACTGAAGTCACTGGAGCTTTGGCAGTAAAATAAATCTATCCCCTCTTAAATTCACTGTTTCCCCTTTTGAGTTTTCTGTTTACAGATATGGAGTTTATAAGGTGACTCTTGAGCTTTTTAGAGGCAAATTCATCCACACCGGCCACGAGAGAGGATGAGGTGGCAGGTAGTGTTAAGATTAAAACTTTATTTTTAAATATAGGTTTATGGACTACAAGCTTTTATAACTGTAGAATGAAATCATATTCAAATGTAAGAATATTATTATTTTCATCATTATTACTATGACTATTACATGTATCTAATAAGATTTTCATGACATATTTCCATACAAAAGTCATGTATAATCTAATCTAATCTAATCTAATCTAATCTAATCTAATCTAATATAATATAATATAATATAATATAATATAATATAATATATGTATAAATCTAATCCTAAACAGGCCATCGGTGAGGTGATGGATTTTAAGAAGGAGCAATAATTTTATTTTAAACATCCTGTTAAGTGTACACAAACATTTCTGTTCGTCCGTGTCTGTAAGTGGGTCACAGAAAAGCTGTCATCACTGTTTACCGACACTCACACACCCACCTCAACGTGGATATCTATGTAGGTTGAGTGACGCACACACCACACACACAAATCTGGTACAATGTGACCCCTTTTAGAAAAAAACTCTCATTTTATTGTATTTTATGTTCTCATGCCTGTTATTGTGTTTCTTATAATCTTTCTTGGAAGATAATACATAAAATAAACTTTCCTAAACTGTGCAGCAGTTTGACTTTACAGTCTCCAAACACGCACATGCATTTAGATCAAGTAGATTTAGCTCTTCCTGCAGTCCTTTAGGCTCACGAGCGCTGCACCTTTACCCCGTGTATTACACACTCTCATGCAGAGGGTGTTTCTTTTTGAACAGCTGAAATTTTTACTTCTTTCAGAATCAGAATACTTTATTAATCCCTAAGGAGGTTCAGTATCACTTTATTAACTCATTCACTGCCATTGACGTCTATAGCCGTTAATGGCAGTGAATGAGTCAATGGGTTTAACTCATTCACTGCCAATGGCTGGCAGTGAATGAGTTAATAATATCTTCATGGAGCTGTGCCACTGACTCTTTGTCACATTCAGAATTTTCCATCTTTTTAAACTTCGTGTCACATCCAGGAGTTTTAGATGAAAACAATGCATCTCTGAACCTTGTTATTATAACCGTGTTATTGTATGTAATGAGTATAATTGACAGTAAAATTATTCACTTCCTCACATCTAACTTGATAACTATGAATTCCTCTGTTTTCATAAATTTTTCATTAAACAAAATATTTGTAAACAGAGAAATCATTTAAGCATTTAAATAATTTAATTTACACCCTCATGAGTGTTTTAAAGCCCATAAATAAGAAAATAGAGATATAAAAAAATAATTTTTTATTTAAAAAAACAAAACAAGACAAAAGTCTGACTGGTGGGTTAAAACTCGTCATTTAAAAGGCAGAAGATTATTTAATCTGTAGCAGTAAGCAGTGATACTTCAATCACCAAATGTAATTACATTTAAATGTAATTTAATCAAAATTTTCAGGCAGTAGTAATGATCAGATTTCTTCATTGTTGCATTGTTGTAATTTAGACACGTGTACACACTGTCTTTGCATCACTAACAGTCAATCAAAATTCACTAATAAAATATAGAATAATTTACCTAATATATATTATTTATTTATTTGTGTGTATTTATTAAAAATACACACACACACATACAGACCCTGTGTGCGTGTGAAGAAAGATTAGTGCTGGTGGGACTGAATTTATGTGACACATTAGCAAACAAAAATGACAAATATTTAAGAAGATCTAAAAACAGTATATTAAAATGCAAGCAAATACAACAACAACAGTAATAATAATAATTCACTAATAAAATATAGATAATAATAATAATAATAATAATAATAATAATAATAATAATAATTATTATTATTATTATTATTATTATTATTATTATTATTATTATTATTATTATAAATTGCTCCCCTTTTCCTTTACTTGTCCAGTGTATGTCTAGATGCGCTCGCCTCTTGCAAATAATTTATTGACTTGTTTAGCTAATGACTCAGTATATGTAATGAATGGAGCCTTGTATTTTTATTATTATTATTATTTCTTTATTTATTGATGATAATGTCAGTCTTTACTGATTTCATTCTCATTTACTTACACAAACACACATGATCATGCATGTTTACCCACCAACCCACAGTACTGTTACTATGTATCTTGTACATAGTAACAGTACATATATTATACATTTTGAATCTCATTTGTGAATATAGTGTTATTTAATGCAAACCATCATGGTTACATAAAATAAAATACAAGGAGAATTGTAAAATGTAAGGCATGTGTAATTTATTTACACTCATGTCTATAGTTGTTATTTTGCCCGAGGACCTGCAGCGTTGGCCTGTTACGGAAATATTTTATGACTCACTGACGGGAAATATTCAGTTTTACAAGGCCTCCCTGTGAACTACTTTGGGGGATTTCGTGTGTGTGTGCAGTTTTGTCCTTCTCATCTTAACCTCCTCTGACAGATGTTGCACACTTTTGAAACACACGCACGAAGACATCCACCGTGATTCCCATAAACACTGCGCGCACACATATGGAGAACAAATAAACCTGTAAAGCTCTAAAAGGCTTTGAGGTAAAGTTGATGAGTTATTGTGTGTGTGTTTGTGAGTGCAGTAGGGGATGAAGTGTGTCAGCAAGGTAGTCATATTGTGTGTTTACTGTGTGTCATGTGTTCTTACATTGTACATAAAATTGGTGACACACCGCACGCTCACAGCAACAACATGAGAGAACGGTCTGTACTTGTTAGCTTTCACCTCCTATCAGACTTCTATAGGGCAGAGAACCAAATTACAGCTAATCATAACAGACTTGCTTATCAAGGTGCACTAATTGTAAACTTTAGAGGCAAATCAAAGGGGGGAGGGGGAGTTACAGTTATTTTGAAGGGTTCAATTAGCTACAAAGTCTAAAAACCTGGCTGTAAATATCTTTATTTTATTGCTGAAGCTGGAAATTTTAACAGAACTGACTTGCTCAGAGAAGATCTGACACGTAAGCTTCGGCTTCACTTTTAAGTTCTCCGCTTGGTTAAGGTCAAAGATGTGAAGTGGACAGAAAGTGTCTGAGAGAACAGCTATGAACAAATAAAGATTCTTCTTTTTAGTTACAACTATACTCGTTGTAGTTTCTGACTTCACTGACTAATTTTTTGGCTTAAACTAAATGCTCTTCAGTCTTTCTTTTAAGTTAGGGCTTGTTGCTCTTGAACTAAAGCATTGATGTTATTTGTTTGTTATGAAATTAAATGTCAGGGCGTCACTGCAGTCAGCAGGATTTGTCATTTTGATGTTTTAAATGCTAGTGCCAAATGTCACAAATATCCCTCAATAACTTAAAACGTGTTTCTCTCTGTCTGTGTAGTTTTTGCACTCTGGTCGAATCAGCGAGGCTCACTGAATGAATCTGAACATAGAAGCACATTTAGAAATGAAATTTAGAGATAGCCTGAATACAAACGAGAACTATCTGTCTGGATTTGTGCCACTGAATCTCTAATCAATACACTAATGGTAGATGGTGTGCCACGTTAGACAAACAAAACACGAGAGTCAATAGTGTTCCTGTAGCACATTACCGATAAGCTAAAAATAAACGTGTTTAAAGATGCAGGGTGAAAAAAAACCCAAAAAACTGGGTTTTATAAAAGCCATTGCTGAAATAGAAAAAAGAAAGCACAGCTGGAAGAGGCAGACAAGATTTTTCATTAGCACCTCCAGCCGTGAAATTAAACTGCTGCAAAAGCTGATTTATAGGTGCTGTAGGAACATCAGAGAAATATTGTATCTGCTTTAATGTGAGACTTTCTCACAGATATCCAAGTCAGCGACATGTGATTATAATTTCTCTGTAACTCTGGTGCATAAAGCAAAACTAGGTTACAGCTGGAAGTGATGAACTTAAATTCAAAATTTATAGTTTGTACAAAAGCGTTTTAAATTCGTGACATTTAGCTTTTGTTGCATAACTCAATAAATAAATAAACTTTGTTTGAGTTTGTTTGAACATAATGGTCTCGTTCATATTCTAATACCGACACAAAAACATACGACCGGGGCCCTCACAGCAAAGTTACAAAGAATATTATGAACATGTTACATTTATGTTATTAAAAATATTTCATTTGGTAACAAAGTAACCACAATCTTATACAAAGTCTTAGTCACTTTAGCAAAAAGCATCGTATTTATGTTTGTTTTGAGACATGTTGCATTGTCATGTATAGAAGAAAGTGTACTTTATTGGTCCCCGTGGGGAAAATCGCTCTCTGCATTTAACCCATTCACTCAGTGAAGCAGTGGGCAGCCATTGGGCGCCCAGGGAGCAGTGTGTAGGGACGGTACCTTGCTCAGGGGTACCTCAGGGTAGCTGTTCAGGGGAATCGAACCCCCGACCTTCCGATCATGGGGCCACCACTCTACCTACTGAGCTATCCCTGCCCTTCCTCTAAGTTTGTGAGTCATGCAAAGATCCTCTATTAGAGTCTAGAATGAAAGTATGGAGCTGGGAATGATACTAAGAGTTCCCCCTTGAGGAGCTTTTGTGTGGCAACTGTGATTTTTACTGTATATGACATATACACATATAATTTTATGTGGACTAGTTACAGTTGCGATTGTGTGTGTGTTTATAAGAGTACTGTCCACCTTCTGATCTCAGATCTTGTTCTGATATCGTTGAACGTAATAATGTGGGACTGCACTGAATTAAAAACAAATAATTCAATAAATCTGCATTCAGTGTTTAGCATTTGGGTTCATCCTTAAAAATGTCAAACTTATGGATAAAGATGTTTGTCTATTTGACAGGTAGAAACATTAATCTGAACTAAGTCAAACCCAATGGATGAAAAAGTTATTGTTCAATTATTAACAATTGACAATTATTGTTCTGTTAGCAACTTAGGTTAGTCTGTTTTTCTAGTTGCTGATTGCATCAGTATAAAGTCATGCAGAGGAGAAATCCAGGGAGCCAATTAGAAGACAGTTGGCTTGAACAGAGAGTGGTGTTAAAGGGAGATAAGCGCAAACTTAGAGGCTCCATCAAAGCCATTGAGAACCTAACGAGTTAAAACTGTGAATCATGCAAAGATCCTCTATTAGAGTCTAGAATGAAAGTATGGAGCTGGGAATGATACTAAGAGTTCCCCCTTGAGGAGCTTTTGTGTGGCAACTGTGAGTTTTACTGATGAGCAGTTCTTAAACTACTTTATATTTTTGTAATATAAACTTATGAATTCAGAAAACAGGCTTTTTTGTCCTTTAAATGCTTTGAATTTTAAATTAAGTAAAGGTTTAATACTCCACTTGGGCAAGAATTATAAAAACTATATTTAAATATGTATATATATATGAGTTGTCGATGTGGCAGGTAGGCTTAAGAAAGAGCCTGATTTTTTTCTAAATTATCATAACTCTGGCTCATTCTGCTTCTGATTACTTTTAAAGAGAGAGATAAGTGATAAGCGCTGCCACTGCTGAACCTTCACCATATTTACTTATCAAGCATTTATTGACTTCCACTCAAGGCCTTCCCACATTTATATTACCTTCTGGGTAACCCATTTCTGTGAACACCAGCCTGCACAGTCCACACGAGGACTGAATGCTGGTCAGATGAGGTCATGTCTGCAACCCTTCGATCAGGCCGTCCAGTGGAATTCAAGTTGAGAGTTCAAGTATCATTGCCTAGTCAGGCTTTTTTTTTCCAGAGCTGATGACAGTGGCCTGCCTGTGCTGGAAGAAAAACTGGCACAGTCACACCATGAAGGCTGAAGCCAGCCAATGCTGCTTCAGTCTGCAGCACAGGCCACGCCGCAGCCTCCCACAGAGAGACCGTGGCATGATGATTAAAGTTCACTGGATTTGCTTTCCCTTTGTAATGTGGAAACTTTTTTTGGCAATGAACATGAGACAAAAAGCCAAACAAACACATCAGTTACAGCACTCATTGTATTGTTGACGCTGCTGATCAGGAAGGACCTGACCTGCCAACAAAAGCCGATTATAGCTTCTCTTCTTGTGTAGCTTAAAGAGGGTGTTTCAGGGTTTTTCAGTGACGGTAAAGATGGAAACTGTTTCACATGAGCACAGGACACAATGAAAATGGAAACTATCACAGTCAGAAAAGAAATCGATGTTTAGCTTTGATTAGAAGTTTACTTTCGTAGACATGGATGTCATGGTAATTTTGAGCTTTTAATGAGTTTTTGAGGGTGAGATTGTTGTACAACAAACATCTTAAATTACTTTATGCTCCAGAGTACACATACAGGTGTACTCTGAGGTGGAGTTGCATCATTCAAAATTGCAGGTAAGTTCTAATGATTGATTCAGAAGAACTGATCCTACCATAGAGCAGGAATGTCAAAGTACAGCTGGAGACAGGAAAACAAGCAAAGCTTGACAGCTTTTCTCGGTTTTTCCAGTTCATTTAAAGGCACAGAAGTCTTCTCGTGTAGGCTGCCTGTAAGCAAGCAACAGTGTTTTAACCCATTCAGTCCATGCATTTTGTTAACTATATCTCCAATCCAGAGTTGTAGAGGGACTAGAGCCAGCTGTTTTGCAGAGAGAGGTGGGGTAAACTCTCGACGGGTTGCCAGAGTGTCTGTATTCTTTTTTCTTTTTTTTTGTCTTTACAATTCAAATTCAATTCAAATAATTTATCTAGACTGAAAAATACCTTTAACCTTCGGCACATCCTCACTCCCTTATAGAGTTATGACTGGCTTGTAGTGCGCAACAGAGTTACACTATGAGGATCAGGAACGTAATATTAATATATTTGCACTACCGTATATACATGTAGAGGAAATTCTTGTAAAGTAACAATGTAAAAATCCCCCTGGTAGCATGTATACATATTTGCAAAGTGTAATGCACCTGGAAACAGTTTAGTGATGTATTATTAATAGCTGTAATATAATCAGAAGACAAAGGACACGACTTTAAATACAGTTTTTATCTGCCATGCTTAGGAGGAGAAATATGCATGTCTCTTTAACTTGTTCCTTTAAATATTTAAACTAGTTGCAGATAACCAACTCTTGGCACTGGTCCTGCATCAGCGCAGCACAGCCGACACAGAGCCAGCATGGAATAACAGTCTTTGCTGTTCTCCTCCAAAGCCCCCAACAGCGTCATCTGTCCCTGAAGTTTCTCTGCTGTCAACACGATAAGTCACGCTTGGCGATAAATCACGACGCAGATGTTCTGAGTTTATGTTGCGCTGATTCCTGTCAGTCGTGTGGGCTTAATGGTGAACAACATTACAGGAATCTGCACAGTAACTTTCCACTACATCCAACCTCAGATCCTCTTTATGAAATCCACCTCCACTTTGTTTCATTTCCAAGTATTTTAATCCTGTTTCTGCTGTGAAACATACTCAGGATTGATTTACATGAAAATGTTTCCAAAGGTCAGGCTTAGTGCAGTTTACCAGTGATTATTTGAATCCACATCCAGATGTAGATCAAGGAATTAGATGTTAGATGGACTCTTTACAATTGTGTGATATTTTCTCATTGTTTATGCAGGGATTTTCAGCCTTGGCAGACGTACGTCTCTTACTTCTGTGTTGTTGCAGTATATCCCATAAGATAAGTAGTCCAAGGGTTGCTTTCGACACACAGGTAGAGACGCTCCTGTTACTTTGTACCTGTGTTAACACTAATTCAGTGAAAATACAAACTACAGACTAAGATTAGCTTCACTGGCTGCACTTTAGAAGGTGGAAAACACAAAACTTATTTATTTATTTATTTAAAAAAATATATATTTTTTTACATCCACTGATCATATACTGACACTTGGTTTGGACTCCACATTGTAACACACTAGATCAAACTGTAGTGTCATTTTCAACATGTAGTTCAGTACGATGGAGTTCATCTGCAGCGCCTCCACATGCCATGTCACACATGGTTATAAAAGCATAAGCACATGCTGTAAAGCTGTCTACATGGTAAGCAAAGAGACAAAAATGAAAGTAAAACATGTAAAAAAAATACTAAGAGGAACAGAACGTCCCATTTATACTTTCAATTTAAATTTCAGATATTTATCATTAAACAATTAAATTTAAAACACTTCTGATAAAATTTATTTTAACTCTATTTAAACCTTCTTCTGATTTTTTTTATGTTACTGATAAGTGATAAGCTTTGGCACTGCTGAACTTTCCCACATTTACTTATCAGGCATTTATTTACTTTTTATCTCTGTGAGCCAGAAGCTCAGACTCCTCTAAATGCTCAGTTTTAGTCTTTTTATTTTTTTTTTTAAATTGGATTTTATTATGTCAGTGTGAGCGTACGTTCCTAATACAGTTAGCTTGGGTGTATAGCACAGAAGCCCCACCCACCTGGTGGATAAACCTTCTGTCTTCAGCCAATCAGGGGAAGGTTTGTTTAGAGAGAGGAGAGGCGCTAAAACATCTTGTTTTAGACAGAAGAACTGTGTGAGAATCATGCACATCCACTTGAGTAGTCCTTAATCCTGTCTTCCTTCTCTCACCCCAACCGGTCGCAGCAGATGGCCCCGCCCCTCCCTGAGCCTGGTTCTGCCGGAGGTTTCTTCCTGTTAAAAGGGAGTTTTTCCTTCCCACTGTCGCCAAATTGCTTGCTCATAGGGGGTCATATGATTGTCAGTTTTTTTATTATTGTTTTATTGTTACCTTACAATATAAAGCGCCTTGAGGCGAATGTTGTTATGATTTGGCGCTATATAAATAAAATTGAATTGAATTGAACTGAACTGAATAAATGAATCTTTTGAAAGCTTCTATCATTTTTACAGCCAGAAAGATGGATAAACCAGGTGATGTTTTTTTTTTAGATAGCTGTTCTTTATTCTGAGCTTAAACCTATAAAAGATAAACAGCGAGACCGTTTACATTTTGTCTTTAAGTCTGATCTTTTGTCATATAATGATGAATAAAACGTTCTCTTTTTGTAGTTTTAAGAAAATGAAATTTTAATTTTGGTGTTATTTTAATCTTAGTCGGTTTAGAGTGACTGAGAACATCTGCACACATCTGTCACACATACCACATCCCTGCTTATGGTTGCTTATGTAAACCCTACCCTCATAAATTTGCACCAGCTACATTATATAAGTGCATGATGTCAGTGTCCCTGGTATTCAAATATGTATTGCAGAACACAGATTGATAAAAACCTTATCATCCTCAAAGTTCATTCACATGCATTGAAATAGAAACACATAAATTTAGCAACCTCTCTCAAACGAGTTTGACCCAGCTGTCCTTGTGTTACCGTCACGTGGGCCGTGTATGGCACCTCTGTGCTCACATTAGACACAGAAGAAAAAAAAAATGTGTTTGTCTTTGTAATAAGAAAGGACTTTCTCTGAACATACTGGATGCATCATGTGACATTTAGACTGGATAAGAGAGGCAAAGAGGGTGAGATGAAGCAAATGGGGTGGACGCTGCATGGACTGTGACTCCCTCTCCCGCCCTCACTGCTCTCCCTCTCCAGGGATCAGGCCCTGACTATATAACAGAGAGACGAGCCCTCCTGAAATCCCCTAAGTCAGGCTCACTTGAAAAGACTTATAGGTTCCAGATTCACTTCTTCTCACTTCTGGAAGTTGGCAGGGGTGCTTGAGACCACCACAAAGTCTTGGAAATCAGGGAGGCCTCCAGGTTGAGGCTGAGCAACGTAGCCAAAGAGAAAGAAAGGACGATAAAAGCAAAGAATCTCCGTAGACTTACCAGCAAACACCCCGGTCCACTGGAAAGATGCAGAAGACAGGCTTCTTCACCCAAAAGAAAGCAGCAGCAGCACTGTGCATTGTCCTGTTAATGGTGGCTCAACAGGTGAGTGGAGTAAATTTAGTAATAACCACAGATGTGGTGTTAAATTTACCCTGTTCATTCTGCCCTGTCATCAGGAAACACCCATAACCTGATTATGACTATAATTGTAATCCTGGGCAATTAGAACATGTAACTTTTGTTTCTATCCAATAATTTTCCAAGTGAGGAAAAACAAATCAGCTTAAAGTCCAATTTGCCTTTCTTTAAAGGATAGAGTGATAAGTTTGTTAGACTATGCTTACATTAATAACCCTCTAATGTATTCATCTCTTATAAGTCTACCAGCAGCATCTTTCACTTCCATTAGTTTTGGATCTAAACCCTTTTTGTGAAAGCCTGCTTTGAATTTTCCCACTTTTCACATCAGGCATAAACTCATATTTTCCTCTGTGGAGTGTCCATAGTTAAGAACTAAAGTGTAACTGAAAGGGTTTTCTCTCCTGCTGGTTGTGTTTGATCCTTTCTTTCTCTTGCTTCTGCCTTATTTGACTTCCTGTCAGAAAAAAAAAAAAAGAGTTTTTCCTCCCCACGGTCACCAACACCAATGTCTTCAGTGTTCATATGAAGTCACTGAGTCACTAAATAGTTGATGAAGCTTATATCTTCCCAGTGCTTTGAGTCAGAATACACTGGACTACATCAGCATCAGTCATCAGTGTGGTTCCTTTTAATGAAGATGTGTATACCTTTCTGTCCCATCTGTATTCCAGGTGTGTGCAGGTCCTTTGGTTTCACAGGATCAGTCCAGCTTCCTCCAGAGTGCAGATCTAAGGGGGTCAGATGTCGTCCACGCTCCGAGGAGGATAGCCCGGATGACCCCACTGTGGAGGATCATGAACAGTAAACCCTTCGGAGCATACTGCCAAAACAACTATGAATGCTCCACGGGCCTCTGCAGGTAACTGTGCTGGCAAAAGGGCAAAATAACCAGGCTGTGCAACAGAAGAAACTCAAATGTTAATGTAGAAAGAAAAAAGGAAATGTGGAGATTTTTGTTAAGTTCAGAAAATCCACTGGGCTGGTAAATCCTGCAAAATGAAACAGATCTTTTCTATGGCAGCTTGTATCTGCCACTCAATATGTTTGTATTTTTTCCCTCAAAATTTCAAAATGTTATTTTTAATAACATGAACACTTAAATACACCTGATTGGAAATTTTGGCAGAAATAAGCTTTCATACTTCGTTAACATCTGCTTGTGTTCTGTTTTAGGGCAGGACACTGCTCCACGATGAACCGTTCGGCATCGCAGCCGGTGAACTATTAGACGTCCGAGGACACAACCAGCATGTTCATCCTGACGAGTTCTGATAACTGGGAGATCAGCTTACCCAGGCTTCTTCTTCTTCTTCTTTTACTTCTTCATTTTAAATCAGAATTTGTATTTATTTTCCAGTAAAAGTATATCTAAACAATTTTTTAAATGCACCTGTCAGGCAGTTACTGCCCCACCTGACGCATTTCAAATTGGGAATTGTCAGGCCTTTCAAACCTTAAGCATTTGATGACAGTTTAACCACACAGAAAGTTGTATTTCTGCAACTATTGAGCTTTTTTTTTTGTTATTATCTCTGCGTCCTACTAGTTACCCTGGCTTTGAACTTATCCCACAGCTGATATAACAGCGCTCGATAACAGCGTTTCATTTAAAACCCGTTCCTTCAGAAATATCATAAAACAGTGAAACATTTTTAAAGGACATTTGTAATTCTGTAACTGAGCAGATGCGTAGTCTCCACATTTTTATGACTGAGATGTAATTGGTCGTGTTTTCTAGGGTGTGATAAACTCAGATTTTTAATGATACGACTTTATCAGAAGTAAATGTAACAACTAGCTGTGCAGCAATGCCTTCTACAAACTCCTCACGCTTACTTTCTTTTAACACTCGCAGTCATAATTTCTGTCCCCTTAATAATTGGACCAGCCTAGTTTAGTCCAAGGTTAAATTAAAAGGTAAAATGTAAATGAAGGATAAACCAATAGAGAACAAATGACATGGAGCTGACCTTTGATCACTTCTTACTGTTGGGCATTTTACATAAAGCAAAGTTTTGGAAATCTTAAAAATATGAATGAATATGAATATAAATGAAGTTGCGGAAATGACATAAAAGGTGATGGTATAAAAACTGAGAAGAGGTGGAGCAATGTCGTTATGGATTTAAGATAAAAGTTATTTAAAGTACACTCAGGTTCTTGACAAAAGGTTCAAACACAGTTGGATTAACTAACAGTATCTGTAATGCTGATTCTGGTATTTTATTTATTTTATCTTTTTTTTTAAATGTCAAAATGTGCCCATTTTCATTTACTATTTTAAACTCAGTTTAGGATATTTCACTTTTTTGTTTTGTCCCATAACCGTTTGGGTTTTGTTTTGTTGTTTTTAAAAAAAAAGATTTAAAGCAGGAACGTTATGACATCTACATGCTCAAACAATCTTAAATCTGCAAAGTCTCAAAGTCGAGCTACCTGATGGGCTGAGTGTACAAATACTGGGAACAGATTCCTCACTATGAGCTGCACAGCCTTGTTTTTTATTTGCACATCTATGAAATCCTGGAATTTAAGAGGCAGTTGCAGCTTTAGCTTCAACTCACCTGCAGTTTACTTCATGCACACAGCAGGTGCTTGCTGATATTTTGTACACTCAGGTTGCACTTTTAAACCCAAATTATCTTTGTACTGTGTATTGCTTACTGTACTGTTTTACTTGCATCTGAAGGGCCGGAGATGAAGTGAAATAAAAGCATCGGACAAAAGAATCAGTGACTCAAACGTGGACTTTTGTACGCCGTTGCTTCGTGTCTTCTCATATACCTTTCACCTGGGACATAATGTGGACAAAGCTGACATTTGAATCCAAGGTAAACAAATGAATCTGCTGCCAGCGTTCAAAAGTCAAACAGCTGCTGGTGCACAGATATTCAGTCTTTCACGAGAGAAGCCAGCCAAGCGTGAGTGGGTGTAGGAGATAAGTCGTGTTCATTTAAGAGGAATGACGCCTCCTGAAGGAGTTTTCCACATCTTAAGAAAATCTGCAGAGTCATCAGAAATGTCTGTTTGCATGTTTGTCTGCACATTCCTGCTGAATTCACTGACAAGAAAACAGAATAGATGGTAATCCAAACTCTTATTTGTCTTTGTAAAAAGTGCAAGTACAGGTACTGGATCCAAGTCCTTTAACAAGGATTGCCTTACCTTTTCAGACATTTTGTTTGACCTTTACTGTTTCGATAGGAGTTAAGAAGGGAAGGAACAACTAAGTGGTGATAATACACTTGATTAAGCATTTGTCAGAAAGTCTGAGCACGTCTATAAAAATCAGAACTTCTGGAAGTTTCCTCGCCTGGAACATTCAAGTGTGTTTTAACACTATGATGCAATTTCACAAACTGTGCAACATCTCAGACTCTACAGGCTTCAGTTAGTTAAAAGTTAAAGTTCATGACAGTATTGTTAGAAAAAGATTGAACAAGTATGATTTGTGTAGAAGGGTTGTGAGGAGAAAGCCTCTTCTCTCTAAACAAGGCAGCAAGGTTCAAGTTTACAAAACCACATCTGAACAAATCAGAAGACTTCTGAAACAATGTCATTTGAATGATGATGGCTGTAGCTCAGGTGGTGGAACAGGTCGCCTACTAATCGGAAGGTTGGTGGTTTGATCCTTGTCTGCTCCCGTCTGCAAGCCAAATACCAATATGGGCAAGATACTAACCCCAAGTTACTCTCCGATTCATCCATTGGAATATAAATGGGTGAAATCTGTGTAAACCGCCTTGACTGCTCAGAGTAGAAAAGCACCATATAAGAACCATGATACCAAAGTATTCTAGAGTCAAATGTGAGGCCATCTGTCTGACAACGTCCCAAGCAAATCTACAACAGGATGGCTGAAAAAGAAAAGACAGTGGTGCAATGTCCAGTGCAAAGTCCAGACACCAACCTGTGCATTAACAAATGTCCACACACCTCAATGTGCAGAAACAATGCTGTAAAGAAGAGTGAGACAAAACTTCTCCAAAGGTGAGAGACTGAAGAAGTCATGCAGAAAACGTTGGCAATGCTAAAAAGTGGTTCTACAAGCTACTGAATAAAGCGGCATATTCAGCTTTTGTCACAGGACTGTATAAAAGATGGATGTAGGTACCGTGGCATCATCCACTGGGTTGGGAAGTCTGAAACTGAAGAAAAGCAATTTGTCAATCACAAGTTTTTACCCTGGATAATCCTCCTATTAGACTCTAAAATCAACCAAAATTTACAAAATGGACTTCATGCTTTGAGAACATCGTGAAATAAGTGAATAAATCAACCAGGCAGAGGTCTACTCAGGGTCAGCAACCAAGACGCTTACAAAAAAAGTGTGGAGAGTGGAAACCCAGCGTTGACTTTGTCCATCTTTGTCCATGACTGATGTTCATTGGTGCAGTGTTGGAGTGTTGGCCATATAGAGGGCAGTATGAGCCATAAAATTGTGCTCACTGGGGTAAATTTGTGTGATTAAATCCTATAATTGGGTACGTTTGTTGATAGGAAGCAATACTGCCAGAATACGACATCTGAGTTGTTTTAGAAACAGACTCCATCAAACAGATTGCTGGCACATGAGTGTAACACTTACAGCTGAAATGTATTCATGTTTTTGGCAAACAATGAAGAACAAGAGAATTTATCACCAAGTATTGGCATCAAGTTTTTTCAAATCACATCTGGTTTTGCTGTGTTTAATTAATCACATAATTCAGCGAGCAAGCTGAACAGATGACTAAGATGGAGAAAAGAAAAAAAAGTGGTTTACGTGAAATAGAAACTTTCACTGACCATAATTTGCCTAACCACAGAGACAGATTCATGCCTGGCATCGGACAAGTGATCGGTCTGCATGTTCAGGCCTGCCGAGTGCGGTTCCTGTTTATCCTTGTCCGTTTGCTTTCCACATACATGTAACCAGCCACACTTTGAACTGTAAACACCATGTTTTTTTTTTTTTAAGTTCAGCAGCACTTAACATACTTAATTTATCTGATTGAATATTTTCTCTTTTGAGGCCATTTTATTTCAGGTAAAAAAAACAAAAAAAACCCAAAACAAGATCCTGTGCTTAAACCATTTAGAACTCTTCTCAAATTAACTAAACCTTTCAGCAGAATTTGAAGAAATTACATCAGTGATGTTATGGTTATGTCTGTGGTTTCTAATTCACTACATTCACTCACATGATACCTTTTTTTGGTATACCTTATTAGTTTTTGGTTGGATGCCCCTTTTTGCTTTAATTGGGGCGATTGTGGCTCAAGAGTTGGGAGTTCACCTTGTAATCGGAAGGTTGCCGGTTCGAGCCCCGGCTTGGACAGTCTCGGTCGTTGTGTCCTTGGGCAAGACACTTCACCCGTTGCCTACTGGTGGTGGTCAGAGGGCCCGGTGGCGCCAGTGTCCGGCAGCCTCACCTCTGTCAGTGCGCCCCAGGGTGGCTGTGGCTACAATGTAGCTTGCCATCATCAGTGTGTGAATGGGTGGATGACTGGATATGTAAAGCGCTTTGGGGTCCTTAGGGACTAGTAAAGCGCTATACAAATACAGGCCATTTACCATTTAATTCTTGGTGACACCGATTCATTAAAGGTACTGAAACTCCTCAGAGATTTTGGTCCATATTGAAAGGACAGTATCGCACAGATACTGGCTGGACATCCACAATGTGAATCTTTGGTCTCACCACATCCCAAATGTGCCCGGTGACTGTGGAGGCCATTTGAGTACAGAACTTGAAACTAGTTTGAGATTATCTGAGTTTTGTGACACTGTGTTATCCTGCTGGAAGCATCTATCAGGAAGTGGTCATGGACATGGTCAGCAACAATACTTGGGCTATGCTGTTGAAAAGATGCTAAGGAGCCTAAATATTCCACACCACCACAAGCAGTTCTGCATTTGGCTAGGGTCAGTGTCACTACTGGTAGCATGAGGCGATATATGGACCCTACAGTGGGTGCACAACTCCTTGACGATGGCACATCAACACATGCCTTTGCCAGTGTCTCCCAGCAAACTCTGAGGAGCATGGAGGACATTCAAGGAGACAGACGGGTACTCTAGGAGAGCTGGACAATGACAAAGAAAGTACTTAACCCATCAGCAGGACCGGTATCTGCTCCATTGTGCAAGGAGGAACAGGGTAAGTATTGCCAGAGCTACAAAATGACCTCCAGCAGGACACGCGTGTGAATGTTTTTGATTGTTTGGTCAGAAACACGAGTTCATGAGGGTGGTCTGAGGGCTCGGTGTCCTCTTGCCGGCCCTGACCTCACTGCCGGTCAACGTGGAGTTCGATCTGCCACTGAGTACATTACGTTTTAGTCCATCCGACGGTGCCAGGTTGCACCTCAGACTGTCCAGGAGCTCGGTGATGTCCTGGTCCAGATCTGGGAGAATCCTCCATGACACCAGCTGTCATCTCAGGAGCATTCCCTGACAATGCCAGGTGTGCAAATAGGCATGTTGACCATACAAGCTACTGAGTACCCCTAATTACATTTAATAAGAATGGACTAAGCCTGCCTCATTATTTATACACTTTGATTTTTTGAGGTGTCTTTGAATTCAGCCCTCACAGTTTGGTTATTTACTTGCCACTAAACTTCTTGGCATCCTTTCAATTTCAACACTTCCTTACTGCTTTCCTGTTCCTTTACTTTTTGGTTTGAGCAGCATATTCATATATATGAAGTTAAACCAACAAAGCACATGTAACAGGCCTGAAAGTTCAGGCAACTGTAAGATGGAGAGAGCACTTTGAAAAGTTTAAAAAGACCTACTCAGTAACATGACTGATTAAAAACACTCATAACTGATTTTGATCATTTTATTACAGAATTAGTTTCAAAAACAAAAAACAGTCAACCACCGGCTTGCTCATCGATACTCGTTCTGATACGATCGGCTGTAGTTCACGTGGAGTGTGCTGGAACGCCACAAAATGACTGACGTCAGCTGATTACTGGACATTTAAACAGGAGGCACGATCAGGCATGTTCTTCAAAAACCTTAATAATTTATTCCAAATTTGCCGTCAATATCGTAAACAATGAACCATCGAAGAGCCAACAGACAAAATGTGTTCAAGTTTAACTGCAATTAATCTAAAAACAGAAACAAAATTACAGTTTCAGCAATCAGATGAGAAGATTAAGGCAAAGAAACGCATTAATACACTACACGCTGAAGAAAACGTTCTGAGAAATTAAT
Organism: Haplochromis burtoni; assembly: GCF_018398535.1. Classification (NCBI taxonomy): domain Eukaryota; kingdom Metazoa; phylum Chordata; class Actinopteri; order Cichliformes; family Cichlidae; genus Haplochromis; species Haplochromis burtoni. Next base: position 104,297 of record NW_024582744.1, read on the forward strand.
TCAGTTCATTTATAGCTTTAAATAAAACAGCACTCCTGAAGTTTCAGTCACACAAACTTCTAGACTCAAAATACAACCATGTTAAGGCATCATGGCCTCTTTAAGACACTTACCTACAGGAGCCGACTTCAATTAAAGGTTTAGACCTAAAAAAATAAATACTACTTTTTTGTTTGCTTTCCATTTGTAATACACCGTACAAGCACACAGGACTGGAGGTATACGAAGACGGGTGAGTCTTAGAGGTTGAGCGACCAGGTGAGGTAATAAAATTAGGAAACGTTAGAAGATTAATTTGAAATTTATGAACTTCATGTTTAAGTTACGCAGGTAACAGTGTTTGGAGGTGAAAATGTTTAAGGTAGTGATGAGCGCAAGAAAAAAAGAAGGGAAAACTGTATTTTCTGGCCATGTTGATTATAGCTGGGATACATTTACATTCATTTCCACAGAGTGAATTAGCATATTTGGCTCATTTTCCCCATAAATAGATGAAAAAATGAGCAGGGGATGGAAATTAACTGCTTTAACTCATCCCCGCTTTGAGAACTACTACGGATGACCCTCGTTTCTCTTGTCTAAACTTAGTTTCTGTCATAATTCCCTCAGAACAAAATGACTGGGTGTGCATCAGAAGGTATGGGTAGCTTACTAGAGCTACCTCTGGAAAACCAAATGTGCATTAATCCGCAGCTGAAAATAGCTCCCAACAAAAAGATGCATTATTTACCACAGTTTTAGTAACATTTGCTAATAACTATAACTATGATATTTTAGGAAATGTATTTAAATATCTGGCCAATGTTTATTTTGCTTTAACACTGAAAGTTTAAGTACGGTGCACAAAAAGCTTATGAAACAAGAAATTTTGAACTAGTGGATGATGTGAATTTATACTAGTTAAAATACTTCAGCTCTGGCAAGGCGTTAATCAAAATTGCTGATTTCAAATTTCACATTTACTCTTCCTCCTCCTAACGTGTGCCATTAGAAGTGAATATCCGTGGATTTCCATCACAGCTTTTTTCAGGTGAGTAACACGAGGCATTTGAACGCACTGCCAGACTTAAAGTAGGGAACTGCTGGTGATTACTGAGAATAAAAGAAACACAGGAAGTCACCACCCTGAAAAGAGGAACAGACGAGGCTAGCTAACGTGGCTGCTACAGTTTGTGCAGCATTCTGTTGCTTCGGTACGAGCAATGGTTGAAGACGACGAATACTCACGTAAAACTTGATCTATCATCTGCATTAACACACATGTGGTGACAACACGAAGCGAGGCTGTTACGTTAGTTTATGTAGTAAAAAAACAAACAAACAAAAAACAAAAAAAAAACAAACAAACAAAAAAAACAACAACTAACTGTTGCACCATCTCGTCTTCTCACTGTACGGCACACGAGCCGCTGGGCAGGAAGTCCTGCACGTACACCGCCACAGCCTTTGTGAGGTAGGTCATGCTCCCGAAGCGTCCGCTGGGGGCGCTGTCATACAGCAGCCTGCATATTCCTGTGGACGGATCCCTCTCCAGGATGTGCTCCTCTGCACCAAGGTCCCTCTGCAGAACAATGGAAGAAGAACAACCTGCTTTAGCTGATGACAGGGATACGGACGCTGGAAGTTTAGAGCGACTGCTGACCTGGTCCTTGTCGAACATGTCGTTGGCCAGGTGGACGATCTTCTCCACATGGATTATAGAGCCGATGCTCTGGATGTCCACGTCAGCCAACATGGTGAGGACCAAGATGGCCTCCACCAGCAGCTGTCGGTACTCGGGCTGAGGGACTCTGTTCAGGACAGTCTCCACATGGACAGAGAACTTTATCTCCCCTGGGGTCATCTGGTGGAAAGTTATAATTTTTATTTTATGCGTAGTTTGTAAAATTATTTAGTTTTAAGGTTTTTCTGTTTAGTTTTTAAGTTTGGTTTCAGTTAGTTGGATAATTTCAGTTCTTTTTGTTTTTTATTTTAGTTTTTATTACTGTAAAATATTGGATCAAATGTTTCGTTTTTATTCCTGGTTAACCAGGATGTTTTTTCACACCTAGTTTTAGTTTTGAATTTAATTTTATGATCTTGGTGAGTAGATGAACAATAGATGTCTGTAAAGAGAGTTTCTTTAAACTTTACAGATAAAAAAGGTGATTTTCTTGCATTTATGCATAGTTTAAAACCTCTAAATAGCTATCAATGGAACAAAAAATTACAACTTTAAATGATAAAATTGTGAAACAATCTTAATTACTAGCAAATAACAGAACAGAGGTTTTTGCTTTTGGCTGTTTGACTGTGGCTGACCTGACCGACAACACTGCAGACTGATGAAAGTTTTACTTACATTTTGAGGGGGAAGTAAGCAGAAGAAGAGGTAAGTAGGCTAACTACAATGAGACTCACATGTACAAGTAAAATGAACCAAAAATAAGCTAAAACTAAATATATTCAAACTTAAACAAGTGAAAAGATATTTCAACGTGGCATATATTTTTGGTTTTCATAAGTGGTCACAATATACAGGAGCGATAACCCTGATGCAAATATACAAAGCACTAAATGCAGCTTCTCCTCACTTATTTTTATTATTAATACTATTTTTTTTTTATGTTGTTTTAAGTTTATCATTCAAAGTTATAGTTTGTTTTGTTCTATTCACAGCTTTATGAAGGTTTTAAACTAAAGTGTAAATGCAAAAAAAAAAATCACCTTTTTTAACTGTAGTTTCCAGATTTCAAGAGGATTCATTGTGCAACATCATTCAAATGTTTGATCAAAGCATTAGTGTCTTAACAAAACGACACAATATATTACTCAGTATCGGTAAAAATCAGGATTAAATAGAGTCAAGGTTTTTCATGCAAAGTGTAGTAGCAGTAAAAAAAATGAAGGATTTTTAGGAATTTGATGTAATTTGGCAAATATCCCAGATTTTTCCCAAATACCCAACGTAGCATTTAAATGATAAGAAGACAGGTTTTAAAAAAAAATAGAGAATATTCTAACGCTGTAAATTCTCTCTTAGTTTCATGTGAAGTGTGTAATCAGACATCACCTCTCTGGTGGTTGAAGATGGAAGAACAAAGCCCTCTATGGACAGACCGTGGCACTGCAAGAAGCACATCAGCATCACCACAACTACCACACAAGTCCAAGTGTGACAGAAACTTTTGGTTCATCTCGTCTTGTTGCTTTACATTAAAGATGTTTTAAATTTAACCACATGAAGACTCACAACAGGAAACAATAATTATACGACAGGTTTAAAATGTAGAATGCAAATGTTTACCAATTAATCCAAGAAGTGAATAACATTAAAAAACACACTCATGAGTAAATATGCATCTGAGTCATAACTCACCTTCTGCAGGATCTTCCAGACTTTCTGGTAAAAGCCGACGGGCACTCGGTTCAGCGCCCCGTCCAGACGCCTCCTACGCAGCCACTGGCCGTGTCTGGTATCCTTAGCAACCGGAATCTTGTCCGGGATGTCGAAGGATTCCATGGACGGCAGCCGGAACCTCTGAACAGATGGGAAGAGAAAAGCGGAGTCACTCGCTGTAACTGTGTTTATTCTGGAAGAACAGCGCCCTCTTGTTTTGAGGCACAGTGACACCAGCTGACTGCTAATCCACATCTGATGCAGTGGCTCATGTTAGAGGGCCACTACAGGAAAACAGAAGAAAACAAACAAACAAAAACACTAAGTAAAAACAAAAAGCGGGAGAATAAGGCAAAACTTTACCCCAAACTCGATGCTTTCTACGTCCGGTGACTGCATGCCCTGAGAGGCAGAGAATAAAACATAAAAGAGGAGAAAGGAAAAAGAAAGCAAACAAACAAACAAACAAAAAAAAACTGACTTGAAAATAACTGAAGAATTAAGGATCGGTAAAAGCCAGCAAGCATGAATAAAACCAGGGCGTCAAGTGGGAGAAATTCTGTTAGAAAACCACGAATCACAGCACAGCTCCACCCAATCTGCATCATACTGTAACAGCTGGTTAAAGATCGGCGAGATCTTACTCACGAGTCGGACCTGTGGGCTCCAAATATTTGAGGTTTTACAGAATCGACAACTCTGACATTTTCCTACAAAGCTTACTATAAATAATTCTGCTTAATTAACTTAACTTTTCTTTTTCTTGTTTTAAATGGAGTAAAATTAAATTTACAGTCAACTCTGATTGGTCAGAGAAGCATTGGTTAATAATAATAATCACAATTATTAATTAATCAACAATAATTATTACTGATTAACAATTATTGGCAAATCAGTATCTGAAGCTGTGGTTAGCTGCTTAGATGATTACAATTGCAATGCAGTTCACTTGTTGAGCAGCCACTTGTTAATCACTCAAACCACCCTGAATGCTCAGTTATCAGACTTTAATGTCGTTATCACCGTCACCTTCAGGGTGGACGTCACAGATTGGTCGAGCTGAAAGGAAGAGAAGATCACAGATGGAGGCTTTAACTTCTGCCGAAACGTTTTCCATTCAGATTCCATGAGAGACGGGTCGAATCACCCACACCACCATCATTACCCCTCATAAGAGTGTGGCTGGTATCGTTTTCACCCTGTGAGTCCGATTTGGTTTTTAAGCATTACGGTAGGAATTGACTTGATCACACGGGGACAGAGGTTGCTAACTTTGTATCATAGTATAATTCCAGGTGTAGTTGAGCTCAAAGTAAAGGTTGAGTTTTAAGATGGGCGTGGCCTGATCAGAGTAAAGGATTCAATATAACAGACTCACACAGCTGTGAGCGATACAGCCACGGAAGTTCAGGTTTGTAGTCAACATGACGACAATGATAATAACCAGCCAAGGTTTGATTCAGTTTGATCAGAAACGACCTACAGCTCCACTTCATTTGAATGAAGTGTGAACTGAAAATTACAATTTCTAAATCTTCCTCACACTTTCTTTATCATCGTCACCTCAACTGAGTCGGTCAAAGACACGCTGCGGTCTGTCTGTAATAGACAAAAACACATTAAACAAAGGCCAGTTTTTAAATCTGCAACCCCAGCTTGCTCTTCCACAGCAAAGCCAAAAGCACATTCAAATCTTCCTCCTCAATACCCATGAAATCATCATCATCATCATCACGAGCAGAATTACAGCGGCTGCCTGAACCATCACAGCTTGTTGTTCCAGAGCTTTCAACTGTCTCTCACAGTCTTTATCCTCCGGGAGCGTTTACACAGTGTTTAAATCAACTTTAAATACAAATACATGGAGGGTCAGTGAATTTAGGGTAGTTGAGTGATATAATTCAGGCTAACATAATACAGCGACGTTGCAAATCTCATCTACAGATTAAGGATGAGAATTAATAGAAGTTTGTGATAAGGGTCATTCTGTGAGGTTAACACCTGCTGGTGGTTTAACAGATACACAAATAACGGCAGGAAGAAGTCACCCAAAATGGACACAATTATAGCAGGTGACTCAGGGGACCCCATCCACAGATCAATAGTTTGAATCATTTTATTACCAAAAAGTTCTGGTGTAACAAGTTTGCAGTACACACCCTCAGCTTTAAAGCATCTACATTAAGGAATAGTGATATCAAACTCATCTCCCCTCATGGGTTAACTGCAGCCCCATCTGAACTCATGCACAGCCCAACCACTGAAACCATTTCATTTCAAAGTCTATTTAAAGTTCATTTCTACTATGGGGTCCCCATGATTCATTTTTTGTTTTATGAGATGCTCTATAGTGGGAAATAAAAAAAAAAACCTCTCTCTCTCTCTCTCTCGCACACACACACACACACACACACACACACACACACACACACACACACACACACACACACACACACACTACTTTGGCAAGTTGTTGTTAATACTCACTTCTCTAGTTCTTCCTGAGAGTGTGCAAAGGTGCAGCTGGCTCCACGAGGACAGCCTCCCTTCTGCTTCATGTCACGACACATGTAAGTCTTGTATTTGCTGTGCTGAGGAGGCTTAAAAAAAAGATTTCTTTTGCATATGATCAAAAAGTAAAAACTCCATTTAAGAAAATTGCATCGAATAACAGATGCAAACAAATGTTATATCCAACAAGATGAAACGTTACAAAAATCATTTTTATTTATTCATATAGTTATTTATT